>NW_027195807.1:27500-132715 GCF_038502225.1 Cherax quadricarinatus
AACACTGAAATCAAAATAACGAAGTATTGAAAACTGCGAAAAAATATATGTGAGCACACAGACACACACACACACACACACACACGCACATACACACACATACACACACACACACACACACACACACACACACACACACACACACACAAGCACACACACACACACACACACACACACACACACACACACACACACACACACACACACACACACACACACACACACACACAGATACATGGAGGGCTAAGATGATGGAGGTGGTACTGGAGAACTTCATGTACCAACACGTAAGGGACACTACAAGAGAGAGAGGAGAGGATGAACCAGCAAGGCTGGACTTAGTATTCACCTTCAGTAGTGCAGATATCGAGGACATCGCATATGAAAGACCCCTTGGGGCCAGTGACCATGTGGTTTTAAGCTTCGAATACACAGTAGAGCTACAAGTGGAGGGAGAAGCAGGAAGGCCAGGACGAATGAAGCCAAACTACAAGAAAGGGGACTACACAGGAATGAGGAACTACCTGAACGGGGTTCAGTGGAACAGAGAACTGGCAGGGAAGCGAGTTAATGAGATGATGGAATATGTAGCAACAAAATGCAAGGAGGCTGAGGAGAGGTTTGTACCCAAGGGTAACAGGAGTAATGAAAAAGCCAGGATGAGCCCATGGTTTACCCAAAGGTGCAGGGAGGCAAAAACCAAGTGTGCTAGGGAATGGAAGAAATATAGAAGGCAAAGGACCCAGGAGAATAAGGAGAACAGTCGTAGAGCCAGAAACGAATATGCACAGATAAGAAGGGAGGCCCAAAGACAATATGAAAATGACATAGCAGCGAAAGCCAAATCTGACCCGAAACTGTTGTACAGCCACATCAGGAGGAAAACAACAGTCAAGGACCAGGTAATCAGGCTAAGGAAGGAAGGAGGAGAGACAACAGGAAATGACCGTGAAGTATGTGAAGAACTCAACAAGAGATTCAAAGAAGTGTTCACAGAGGAGACAGAAGGGACTCCAGAAAGACGGAGAGGTGGGGCACACCACCAAGTGCTGGACACAGTGCACACAACCGAGGAAGAAGTGAAGAGGCTTCTGAGTGAGCTAGATACCTCAAAGGCAATGGGGCCAGATAACATCTCCCCATGGGTATTGAGAGAGGGAGCAGAGGCGCTATGTGTACCCCTAACAACAATATTCAATACATCTATCGAAACAGGGAGATTGCCTGAGGCATGGAAGACAGCAAATGTAGTCCCAATCTTTAAAAAAGGAGACAGACATGAAGCACTAAACTACAGACCAGTGTCACTGACATGTATAGTATGCAAAATCATGGAGAAGATTATCAGGAGAAGAGTGGTGGAACACCTAGAAAGGAATGATCTCATCAACAGCAGCCAGCATGGTTTCAGGGACGGGAAATCCTGTGTCACAAACCTACTGGAGTTCTATGACATGGTGACAGCAGTAAGACAAGAGAGAGAGGGGTGGGTGGATTGCATTTTCTTGGACTGCAAGAAGGCGTTTGACACAGTTCCACACAAGAGATTGGTGCAAAAACTGGAGGACCAAGCAGGGATAACAGGGAAGGCACTACAATGGATCAGGGAATACTTGTCAGGAAGACAGCAGCGAGTCATGGTACGTGGCGAGGTGTCAGAGTGGGCACCTGTGACCAGCGGGGTCCCGCAGGGGTCAGTCCTAGGACCAGTGCTGTTTCTGATATTTGTGAACGACATGACGGAAGGAATAGACTCTGAGGTGTCCCTGTTTGCAGATGACGTGAAGTTGATGAGAAGAATACACTCGATCGAAGACCAGGCAGAACTACAAAGGGATCTGGACAGGCTGCAGACCTGGTCCAGCAATTGGCTCCTGGAGTTCAATCCCACCAAGTGCAAAGTCATGAAGATTGGGGAAGGGCAAAGAAGGCCGCAGACGGAGTACAGTCTAGGGGGTCAGAGACTACAAACCTCACTCAAGGAAAAAGATCTTGGGGTGAGTATAACACCAGGCACATCTCCTGAAGCGCACATCAACCAAATAACTGCTGCAGCATATGGGCGCCTAGCAAACCTCAGAACAGCATTCCGACATCTTAATAAGGAATCGTTCAGGACCCTGTACACCGTATACGTTAGGCCCATATTGGAGTATGCGGCACCAGTTTGGAACCCACACCTAGCCAAGCACGTAAAGAAACTAGAGAAAGTGCAAAGGTTTGCAACAAGACTAGTCCCAGAGCTAAGAGGTATGTCCTACGAGGAGAGGTTAAGGGAAATCAACCTGACGACACTGGAGGACAGGAGAGATAGGGGGGACATGATAACGACATACAAAATACTGAGGGGAATTGACAAGGTGGACAAAGACAGGATGTTCCAGAGATTGGACACAGTAACAAGGGGACACAGTTGGAAGCTAAAGACACAGATGAATCACAGGGATGTTAGGAAGTATTTCTTCAGCCACAGAGTAGTCAGTAAGTGGAATAGTTTGGGAAGCGATGTAGTGGAGGCAGGATCCATACATAGCTTTAAGCAGAGGTATGATAAAGCTCACGGCTCGGGGAGAGTGACCTAGTAGCGATCAGTGAAGAGGCGGGGCCAGGAGCTCGGACTCGACCCCCGCAACCTCAACTAGGTGAGTACACACACACACACACACACACGTGAAGCAGTATCGCTAAATAGTGCTCCCAGGATTTAGCGTTCTAGTGGCTGTCCTACGATATTATTAGCGGTCATCGTACGTGAGTGAATCAGTGAACATACCTACAAGAGTGTAATAGCTTTCAAGAGTGCGAATAATGTGATAGGATCAAGAATTTTACAATTTAAATTTGAATGAAATTTGAGTGAGGGAGGGTAGCAGTCAGCTGATCAGGCTACTGGCCGCAGTGTTGACACAAAATATCCAAACCGTTAATTGGGTTAACGGTGTGATCTGAAATATTAACAAATACATATGTTGGTTGATTATAGCAGCAGTGTAGTGATAAGGTCATAAAAGAGTGATTAAGTAAATACTGAAAGTAAGAAAAAATTAGTCAATCCCCAGCTGTTGGTGTTGTGAAGGTAGCTAACATCATCAGACTTGTTATGACCATAATACTATACTAAAGAAAAAAGAGGGAATACCAAGTCTTAAAAGAAAAAGAAAATAAAAACTTGAATGCATGATAAAGTTCCTGAAGGAGTTAGAAAATTGAAGGAGATGATAGCAGCCGACCAGCAGGAACCTCCATTGTTGTGCAGACGACATCACTTGCCTATTTGTGGTTAATTTTGGTTAGTGTCTAAAGTCTCAAGTGTCTCGCCCTGCTGGTTGTATGCTATACCATCTCTCTCTCCCTATTTCAGTACCAGGAGATAGATAGTGGTTAGTAAATTATCTAAATATCGCCAGGTAAACTCCAGAAGAGTTGTGTAGCCTAGTGAACCCCCCCCCCGTTTTTCTGAGGGACCAGCTAGTAAACAAGTACGCACATACAAACACACGTGTGCACCCGTAATTATTGTATAATAAACATTAGTATATATTAATAAGGAATTGAGTGAGAAAAAATAATCCTATAATCTTCAAAAAGTAAAGTAGCGTAGTGTGCGGAGATCTGGGCCGGGAGAGTACCGGTGAAACAACAACAATAACAAATAGTGTTAACGTGACCCCCCCCCTCTTTTTCAAAGAACGACAAGCTAAAGTAAAAGGACACAAGTGCAACTAATGTGACATTTATTGTGGCAACGTTTCGCTCTCCAGGAGCTTTATCAAGCCATTACAAACAATACATGGACACAGAGGGTATATAAAGGCTCAGAGTGAGGTGAATACTAGTGAGGTACCATTTCGATGTTCACTAGTGGTAGTAGTAGTAGTAGTAGTAGTGGTAGTGACAAAAGTAAAACAATATGGTAGAGCAATTAATTCTACATGAGTAAAAGGAAATAAAAGCTATTACTTGGGTAGCATAAAAATAGGTTGGACAAATATAGACTGGAATGAGGCAGCTTGTTTCAGTGTTCACTCTCTGTGCTTTGTGTAGTATAACAGGAGAGACTATGTGATCAAAGTGATCACATAGTGATCAAAGAAACTAATTTCCGCAGACGCAAGTGCCTCGAATCAGCACTGATCGCTGTTTCGAATACAATTAAACAAAACAACGGCAGCTTCACCATCTCCGAAGTCTTAGCAAGAATCCTCCTGAAAACAGTAAACTCTGCCATCACATAGTCTCTCCTGTTATACTACACAAAGCACAGAGAGTGAACACTGAAACAAGCTGCCTCATTCCAGTCTATATTTGTCCAACCTATTTTTATGCTACCCAAGTAATAGCTTTTATATCCTTTTACTCATGTAGAATTAATTGCTCTACCATATTGTTTTACTTTTGTCACTACCACTACTACTACTACTACTACTACCACTAGTGAACATCGAAATGGTACCTCACACCCTGACATATACAATACTAACCTAGCATACAGAATTACATAGGTTTCCCACTCTGAGGCAATCAGGATAAAACAAAAATGGGTTGCCAGAGAGCAACAAGAAAACCCAAGGGACAGGAGGAGGAAACTGCAAAGGAAGATTGGGCAGCAGAGCTCAAAAAAAGGGAACAAGAATTGGAAAAGAAACTAGAAGAACTTAGCATGAGAATGGAAGAGAGGATAGACATGGAAAGCAGGAAGTGGGAGGTGAAAGTCAAAGCAGCAGAGGCCAGGATACAGAGTTTAGAAGAGGAACTGGAAAATCTGAAACAGCCTAAAGAACTAAAGAACATTTTGGGATTGACAACAGAGACCGCTACCTCAGCCACAAATAAGGGGACTGTAGGGAAAGAAGGAGCAAAACTGCATGTAGAAGCTTTATCAGGGGAGACTGTAGTAAATGAACGAGCTAAGCTATATGTGGAGGCCCTAAAAGACCACAACAGAGCCCAGGGAAAGCCGAGAAGGGAAAATGACAGGCCACTGAGCCCATTTACAGTAGCTAGTGAAACTGAAGAAAGGAAAGCTGCAATGGAGGAAATCAAATTGAATGAGGGGATACACAGGGATATGCAGTGGGAGAATGAAAGGGTGAGGTCAGTCTTTGTGTATGGGCTACAGGAAGTTGAAGGGGAAACATATGAAGCAAGAAAACAAGGGGAAAAAAGCAATTGAAAGCATCATGAAAATTTTCGGAGAATAGGGGGTTTTGTAAAAAAAAGAACCCGGCCAGTGAAAGTGACCTTCAAGGCAGAATCGACTCGGAACAGGATACTGCAGGAGAAAGCACGATTAAGGGACATGCCGGCATACAGGAAGGTGTATCTCGACCGCGACAGAACACAAGACGAAAGGCGGAAACTGAGAGAGATGGTACAAAGGCGAAAGGAGGAAAGAGAGGGGATGGAGAAGACAGACAGGAGATCCCAGACACAGGAAGAAGATCAAATACAACCTCCCTCACAGCTTCCTATAGAAGCCTCCCAACCAGGTCAACCCCAGTGCAGCCAAACACTCTAAACCAAAACACCCATGCCATATCCAATGCCCCCACCCACTACATTACAAACTCCACCCCCACAGCAACCACCCATAGTTCCTTATCAGGTCTCCCACTTCCCCAACCCCAATACACCTCCCAGACCACAGTCTTAGAAAAGAAGTTGAAGGTATGGTATACAAATGCAGATGGAATAACAAATAAGTATGAGGAGTGGCACGAAAGAATCAAGGAGACATCCCCAGACATAATAGCACTCACAAAAAAACAAAACTCACCAGAATAATCAAAGATTCAATCTTTCCACCCGGATATCAAATCCTCAGGAAAGACAGAGGGAGGAGAGGGGGAGGAGGAGTTGCACTGCTCATTAAAAGCCAGTGGGGTTTTGAGAAAATGGAAGGAATGGATGGCACGGGTGAAAGGGACTACTTAGTAGGAACAATCCAGTCTGAGGAACATAAGGTGATAATTGCAGTAATGTACAACCCACCACAGAACTGCAGGAGACCAAGAGAAGAATACGATGAGAGCAACAGAGCCATGGTCGACACACTAGCCGAGGTGGCCAGGAGAGCACACGTGGGGGGAGCAAAGTTACTAGTTATGGGTGATTTCAATCACAAGGAGATTGACTGGGAAAACCTGGAGCCCCATTGGGGTTCCGAAACATGGAGAGCTAAGATGATGGATGTAGTACTGGAAAACCTCATGCATCAACATGTTAGAGACACTACCAGAGAGAGAGAAGATGAACCAGCAAGACTGGACCTTGTATTCACCTTGAGTAGTTCAGACATCGAGGATATCTTGTATGAAAGGCCCCTGGGAGCTAGTGATCATGTGGTTCTGTGCTTCGACTACATAGTTGAGCTCCAAGTGGAGAGAGTAGCAGGAATAGGGTGGGAAAAACCAAACTACAAGAGGGGGAACTACTCAGGCATGAGGAACTTCCTTCAAAACATTCAGTGGGAGAGGGAACTGACAGGAAAACCAGTACAAGAAATGATGGACTATGTGGCAACAAAATGCAAGGAGGCAGAGGAGAGGTTTGTTCCCAAGGGAAACAGAAATAATGGGAAGAACAGAACGAGTCCTTGGTTCACCCAAAGGTGTAGGGAGGCAAAAACTAGGTGTACTAGAGAATGGAAAAGGTACAGAAGACAGAGAACTCAGGAAAATAAAGAGATTAGCCGAAGAGCCAGAAATGAATATGCACAGATAAGAAGGGAGGCTCAGCGACAATATGAAAAAGACATAGCATCGAAAGTCAAGACTGACCCGAAGCTGTTGTACAGCCACATCAGGAGGAAAACAACAGTCAAGGACCAGGTAATCAGACTGAGGAAGGGTGATGGGGAATTCACAAGCAACGACCGAGAGGTATGTCAGGAGCTCAACACGAGATTTAAAGAAGTATTTACAGTGGAAACCAGTAGGACTCCAGGAAATCAGAACAGGGGGGTACACCAGCAAGTGCTGGATGAGGTACATATAACCAAGGAGGAAGTGAAGAAGCTGCTATGCGAACTTGACACCTCAAAGGCGGTGGGACCAGACAACCTCTCTCCGTGGGTCCTTAAAGAGGGAGCAGAGATATTGTGTGTGCCATTAACAAAGATCTTCAACACATCATTTGAAACTGGGCAACTCCCTGAGGTATGGAAGATGGTAAATGTAGTCCCAATTTTTAAAAAGGGAGACAGACATGAGGCACTAAACTACAGACCTGTATCACTAACGTGTATAGTATGCAAGGTCATGGAGAAGATCATCAGGAGGAGAGTGGTGGAGCACCTGGAAAGAAACAAGTGTATAATTGACAACCAGCATGGTTTCAGGGAAGGAAAATCCTTTGTCACAAACCTACTAGTTTTATGACAAGGTGACAGAAGTAAGACAAGAGAGAGAAGGGTGGATCGACTGCATTTTTTTGGACTGCAAAAAGGCCTTCGACACAGTTCCTCACAAGAGGTTACTGAAAAAGCTAGAAGATCAGGCACACATAACAGGAAAGGCACTGCAATGGATCAGAGAATACCTGACAGGGAGGCAACAACGAGTCATGGTACGTGACGAGGTGTCAGAGTGGGCGCTTGTGACAAGCGGGGTTCCACAGGGGTCAGTCCTAGGACCTGTGCTGTTCTTGGTATATGTGAACGACATAACGGAAGGGATAGACTCAGAAGTGTCCTTGTTTGCAGATGATGTGAAGTTAATGAGAAGAATCAAATCGGATGAGGATCAGGCAGGAATACAAAGAGACCTGGACAGGCTACAAGCCTGGTCCAGCAACTGGCTCCTTGAGTTTAACCCTGCCAAATGCAAAGTCATGAAGATTGGGGAAGGGCAAAGAAGACCGCAGACACAATATAGTTTAGATGGCCAAAGACTGCAAACCTCACTCAAGGAAAAAGATCTGAGGGTGAGTATAACACCGAGCATATCTCCTGAGGCGCACATAAATCAGATAACTGCTGCAGCATACGGGCGCATGGCAAACCTACGGATAGCGTTCCGATACCTCAGTAAGGAGTCATTCAAGACACAGTATACCATTTACGTCAGGCCCATACTGGAGTATGCAGCACCAGTTTGGAATCCACACCTAGTCAAGCATGTCAAGAAATTAGAGGAAGTGCAAAGGCTTGCAACAAGACTAGTCCCAGAGCTACGGGGATTGTCCTACGAAGAAAGGTTGAGGGAAATCGGCCTGACGACACTGGAGGCCAGGAGGGTCAGGGGAGACATGATAACGACATATAAAATACTGCGCAGAATAGACAAGGTGGACAAAGACAGGATGTTCCAGAGATGGGACACTGACACAAGAGGTCACAATTGGAAGTTGAAGACTCAGATGAATCAAAGGGATGTTAGGAAGTATTTCTTCAGTCATAGAGTAGTCAAGTCGTGGAATAGTCTAGAAAGTGAAGTAGTGGAGGCGGGAACCATACATAGTTTTAAGGCGAGGTATGATAAAGCTCATGGAGCAGGGAGAGAGAGGACCTAGTAGCAATCAGTGAAGAGGCGGGGCCAGGAGCTGTGACTCGACCCCTGCAACCACAAATAGGTGAGTACAAATAGGTGAGTACACACACACACGCTGTGAGGGAAAAGTTCAACAGATAGAGTAGTGAGCGAGTATATGGTAACGATAGTTTGATTGCCGGCTGCTTGTTAAGGTAGGGTCAGTCTAGCTCCCGCTATCCCCTCCTCCACCCGCTTTTCTACCCACCCCGAAAGGTGACGTGTGGGGCTCCGGCCAAACAGTAATCACTCGACTCACAGCTCCCAGCACAACTGTAAGTAAAAGCTTTTCCTCTGCTCCTATTCTAGTGGATATTGGTTGAAAGCTTCACTTTTGACCATTAATAAACTTGTCCTTTCAGTTTTAAGCTCCACATGAGACTTTTAGATAATCACCATCTTTTTTAAGTATCTTGTACTTATCATGGAGAGTGATTTCTTAAGCGGTGGGTAACCTGTCTCTCTTTCCAACTTGGAATGACAGATCGGGTCACCTTCCAACCAACGAGAAGTGCTGAAGGAGATGGACTGAATCAGGTCCTGAGACATCACTGTTTGATCTACCTAACTGATTAATTGTAGTTGAGCACAGGATACTACCCCTCATCTTTGAAGTGGTGAAGAACCTGCGTTCCTATCATCTGGACAGACTATTCAAGGCTTTAGACTCTGAAGAACTAGTCGTTGGGTTGTCACTCAACACCTGTGATCCCTCCCCACATCATCAACGGCTACAATTTCTACAAGACGGTGTCAACATCAACCAGACACCACAGTTTACTTGTACATATTAGCGTTGAATTCATATGGGAATTTTTCATTTCATTTTTCATTTTTCTTTCAAGTTGGATACACCTTTCGTATTTCAATGTTTTATCTTTGCATTAATAAATAATAAAGTGTTTATCTTTGTGAATTATTATTTCTTTTTCTATTCATTAATTTTCCTAAGGAGGAGCCAGCCTTGGTAATACTGTCTGAAGTTGTTACAGGGCTGAGTAAGCCTACACACACACACACACACACACACACACACACACACACACACACAGATTATCAGGAGAAGAGTGTTGGAACACCTAGTAAGGAATGATCTCATCAACAGCAGCCAACATGGTTTCAGGGACGGGAAATCCTGTGTCACAAACCTACTGGAGTTCTATGACGTGGTGACAGCAGTAAGACAAGAGAGAGAGGGGTGGGTGGATTGCATTTTCTTGGACTGCAAGAAGGCGTTTGACACAGTTCTACACAAGAGATTAATGCAAAAACTGGAGGGCCAAGCAGGGATAACAAGGAAGGCACTACAATGGATCAGGGAATACTTGTCAGGAAGACAGCAGCGAGTCATGGTACGTGGCGAGGTGTCAGAGTGGGCACCTGTGACCAGTGGGGTCCCACAGGGGTCAGTCCTAGGACCAGTGCTGTTTCTGGTATTTGTGAACATGACGGAAGGTATAGACTCCGAGGTGTCCCTGTTTGTAGATGACGTGAAGTTGATGAGAAGAATTCATTCGAAGACCAGGCAGAACTACAAAGGGATCTGGACAAGCTGTAGACCTGGTCCAGCAATTGGCTCCTGGAGTTCATCCCCACCAAGTGCAAAGTCATGAAGATTGGGGAAGGGCAAAGAAGACCGCAGACGGCGTACAGTCTAGGGGGCCAGAGACTACAAACGTCACTCAAGGAAAAAGATCTTGGGGTGAGTATAACATCAGGCACATCTCCTGAAGCGCACATCAACCAAATAACTGCTGCAGCATGTGGGCGCCTAGCAAACCTCAGAACAGCATTACGACATCTTAATAAGGAATCGTTCAGGACCCTGTACACCGTATACGTTAGGCCCATATTGATGTCTGCGCACCAGTTTTGAACCCACACCTAGCCAGGCACGTAAAGAAACTTGAGAAAGTGCAAAGGTTTGCAACAAGACTAGTCCCAGAGCTACGAGGTATATCCTACGAGAAGAGGTTAAGGGAAATCCACTTGACACTGGAGGACAGAGATAGGGGGGACATGATAACGACATACAAAATACTGAGAGGAATTGACAAGGTGGACAAAGACAGGATGTTCCAGAGATTAGACACAGCAACAAGGGGACACAGTTGGAAGTGGAAGACACAGATGAATCACAGGGATGTTAGGAAGTATTTCTTCAGCCACAGAGTAGTCAGGAAGTGAAATAGTTTGGGAAGTGATGTAGTGGAGGCAGGATCCATACATAGCTTTAAGCAGAGGTATGTAAAGCTCACGGTTCAGGGAGAGTGACCTAGTAGCGACCAGTGAAGAGGCGGGGCCAGGAGCTCGGACTCGACCCCTGCAACCTCAACTAGGTGAGTTCAAGTGAGTACACACACACACACACACACACACACACACACACACATGTAACTACACTTATTTTATATTAATTTACAGTTCTTCATTGTGGCTTTAATTTTTTGTGTGTATTTACATTTGTTGCATGTTGACATGCTTGTTGTATATTGACATGCTTGTTGCATATTGACATGCTTGTTGCATGTTGACATGCTTGTTGCATATTGACATGCTTGTTGCATATTGACATGCTTGTTGCATATTGACATGCTTGTTGCATGTTGACATGCTTGTTGTATTGTTGAGGTAAGTTGAAGGTTGCATATTGTTATTGGCAAGAAGAACAGCAAACTTCCCACTGTAACTCCCACAACAGTGTCTCCAATATTGACATTCATGTCACACCATGACTAAGGTTGCCAACACATTCATGTCACACCATGACTAAGGTTGCCAACACATTCATGCCACACCATGACTAAGGTTGCCAACACATTCACTCAGCATCTCCCAGGATCTAGTTTTCTTATCTACACTTACCTCCATTATACAGTTTTAAGATATATATATCGTTATCTGCAGTGCACAACAAATATTAGTAACACTATGAAAATAAAGTCGTCCATCACAGTCTTGTTCTGCTGACAAAAAAAAGATTTTGTCAGCCATTTCCACAACCTTGCTATTTTATTTCATTGTTACTATCTTCTATATTGCTGTTTTATGCAGTGATATCTTGTTTTACTGTACATAAGTCATGTCCTTCACAACAAAGCATTTATCTAGTTAGCTATTCTTGTCTGTTTACCAGAAAAAAAGATGTAATGAATGTCGCTATATAATTATACAGAATAAGTTTCTGTATAATGTTTCAGTAGTTACGACAGGTTTAATGTTTTCCTAAATAAAGCTGATGTCACTGTTAATTTAGTAGCAACGGTTGTTTTAGATGTCTTCCAACAGCAGTGACGTCTCTGTGAGTTCACTGGTATAGAAGTTTCAAATATTAAGGATCACTTTCCAGCTTGGTTGCAGTCACTATCATTACATTATCATCAGTAGTATGCATAATAGTGTTCCCTATCAAAATATACCCGTTTATAGTAATCGAAAGACCTTCAAAGTAAGATATAAAGTTGTGCATGAAACTAAGACGAAACTCTTGTGCATACTCGTTATAAATTTAGTGAATTACCCTAAGTAAATAAATTATTTAATAAAACTTTCTCTCTTAATAATTCTTTTATAGCTTTGTTTCTTTCACTATTTTTTTGTTAACATGAACAACAATGACCATCACAAACATTAAACAAAAACTCTTTGGGAAATACACAGTAATAATCTCTCAATTCGGGAGACCTGATCTTACGACAAAAAGAATTTTGGCAGATAATTCTGAAGCCTGGATAACACGTCTTATTGTTAATGTCTCTGATAATCCTCCATTATGGGAGTTACTGAACGCAGAAATCTGAAGTTAAGACAACGATGCCTAATGTGTGCAATACGTTTATCGGATTACTTGGATTTATAGTAGAAAGTTTAAGTAACATTAGTTCAAAAGTTACTTTACAACTCCATACATCACCAGTAAGATCTCACATAGTATGATAAATTAGACACGTGTGCAACACTTCGGTATCCTTACTGTGAAAACATTTCGTCACACAGCAGCTTCATCAGTCCAATACAGAGAAGAATGGTGAAGATCCGAAGGAGTTTTAGGTAATCAGTCCTTCAGTCTGTAGTCAATGTAATGAGTCCATCAATATTGAAAAGAATACAGAATATGCGCGAAGAAGGTTCTTATATAGTGCTATATATCTGATGTATATAAGTCCCTTCTTCGCGCATATTCTATATTCTTTTCAAGACTTATGGACTGATTACATTGACTCCAGGCTGAGGGACTGATTGCCTGAAAATCCTTCTGATCTTCACTATTCTTCTTCTTTGTATTGGACTGATGAAACCACTGAGTGGCGGAACATTTCCACAATAAAGATACCCACGTGTTGCACATGTGTTTAAATTATCAACCTGTCGGTTATCTGAACCATTTATCAACACTCACTTAGATTAACCAGCTCAGTTGTGGTCGCCATACTAGAGAACAGATGTAAATGCAGTGGAGAACATTAATAATATGAAATATTTTACACACGAGGACAGACTGAGAGCCTTGAAGCTTCACTGTCTCCAGAGACGTAAAATAAGAGGAGATAACATTTAGGTATTTACGTGGAAACATAAACAAAGGCAATATAAATAAAGTTCCGAGGAAAATGAATCTAGAAAGAACTCGAAATATCGAATATAAACTTAATAAATTTAGAATTAGAAAGAACGTAGGAAAGTACAGGTTTTCAGAGTTGTGGATGAGTGTAACAATCTACCAAGTTGGGTCATAGGGGATAAAACCTTCGGGAAATTTAAAAATATGTTAGATCAGTAAAGGAGTGTGAAAAGTTTGTTAGCTTGGAGAAATATGAAGGTTGGAATGGTTGGTTTTGAGATGGTCCTGCCTGGCATGGGCCAGTAGGCCTTATGCAGTGCTCCTTCATTCTTATTCTCTTATCAGTGGTACGAAGTCTAAAGAATTAAGTTGTAGAAGAAATAGTGGATAAAATGAATGCATGAAATATTTCTTTACAAATATTGTCTTAAAGGATCATTGTGAACTTCAGGAAGAAGTTTGTAAGTACAACAACTACTGTTAACTTTAACATTAATTATAATATCCAGAAAATGTAGCACTATGAATATAATTAATAATATAGACAATTACTAAATGATAGTTAATTACTTATTAGAGGAAACACTAAGGTTTTAATAACATTATTAAAAATATTTTTTTGAAATAAATTTAATAAAAACTCGAGTATAATAATAAAATGTATTTTTATTTATTTCATTATGAGCAACATTTATGTTTTTCAAGTTATTATGTCTACCTACATGACTGTATTCTGAATTTTACATTACTGTATAAGTTATTATGTCTACCTACATGACTGTATTCTGAATTTTACATTACTGTATAAGTTATTATGTCTACCTACATGACTGTATTCTGAATTTTGCATTACTGTATAAGTTATTTATAAAAAACTAAAATGAAACGTTAAGATTTTATATTTTTTTTCTTTTATTTTTAAACAGACAAGAATAGCTAAAACATTTTCATTTTGATGTTTCTTAGCAAGTCTAACTTTCATGTCTTCCTTCACTTATAACACTGTACAAAAACACCCGCACTCAGTATAGTTATAAACTATTTTTTAAGTAAACTAGACAGTATAGCAGACAACATATATGACAGAACTGTGATTGACACAGTGATGGGGAACACAAAATTACGTAATAACAGACAGACATAAATTAAAAAGGGAAGGGAATGTGTGGATGAACATAGCTTAGCAAAAATTTAACATAAAAAGAAGCCAATTGTTACAAAAGACATTGTTGTTGTCGTTGCTGCTGTTGCCAGGGTTGCAAATGTACAGTACAGCAACATGTAATATAACAGCAGTATAGAAGATATTAACAAAGAGGCGAATTTGCCAAGTAGCTTAATCGTCTGTTGATATCTTTTTTGCCAACAGATCGAGGCTACCATGATGCTCAACTGTATTGCCAGAGAGTTAATATTTTATTGTGTGTTGTTTATAGCAATATTTGTGTTAATTCATACAGTGGAGATAAGTGTGGACGAGAGAAGACCATGGCTCCTGAGAAGTACTCAGTGAATATTTTGTGAATTCTGAATCAACATAATTGTTTTCGGAGATATAAATGTCAATTTAGGAGACTCAGTTAAGGAAGGTCTGGCAGAATAGTGCACCAACATAAAGCAACACTATATCAACATACAATTATGGCAACACAGAAGAAGAGTAAAGTAAAAAGTAAGAACAATAAAGTAACTAATAAAAATGGTACAGTAAACGAAAAAATACAACGCAGAAACACTGCAAGTATCAACACTGCAAGTCTCAACACTACAAGTCTCAACACTGCAAGTATCAACACTGCAAGTATCAACACTGCAAGTATCAACACTGCAAGTATCAACACTGCAAGTATCAACACTGCAAGTCTCAACACTACAAGTATCAACACTACAAGTATCAACACTACAAGTATCAACACTGCAAGTATCAACACTACAAGTATCAACACTGCAAGTATCAACACTACAAGTATCAACACTGCAAGTCTCAACACTACAAGTATCAACACTGCAAGTCTCAACACTGCAAGTATCAACACTTCAAGTATCAACACTGCAAGTATCAACACTACAAGTATCAACACTGCAAGTATCAACGCTGCAAGTATCAACACTACAAGTATCAACACTACAAGTATCAACACTGCAAGTATCGACACTGCAAGTATCAACACTGCAAGTATCAACACTACAAGTATCAACACTGCAAGTATCAACACTGCAAGTATCAACACTGCAAGTATCGACACTGCAAGTATCGACACTGCAAGTATCAACACTGCAAGTATCAACACTGCAAGTATCAACACTGCAAGTATCAACACTGCAAGTCTCAACACTACAAGTATCAACACTGCAAGTATCAGCAATACAAGTATCAACACTACAAGTCTCAACACTACAAGTATCAACATTGCAAGTATCAACACTACAAGTATCAACACTGCAAGTCTCAACACTGCAAGTCTCAACACTACAAGTCTCAACACTGCAAGTCTCAACACTGCAAGTCTCAACACTGCAAGTCTCAACACTACTAGTCTCAACACTACTAGTCTCAACACTGCAAGTATCAACACTGCAAGTCTCAACACTGCAAGTATCAACACTGCAAGTATCAACACTGCAAGTATCAGCAATACAAGTATCAACACTACAAGTCTCAACACTACAAGTATCAACACTGCAAGTATCAACACTGCAAGTCTCAACACTGCAAGTCTCAACACTGCAAGTCTCAACACTGCAAGTATCAACACTGCAAGTATCAACACTGTAAGTATCAACACTGCAAGTCTCAACACTGCAAGTATCAACACTATAAGTATCAACACTACAAGTATCAACACTGCAAGTCTCAACACTGCAAGTCTCAACACTACAAGTATCAACACTACAAGTATCAACACTGCAAGTTTCAACACTGCAAGTCTCAACACTACAAGTCTCAACACTACAAGTATCAACACTGCAAGTATCAACACTGCAAGTCTCAACACTACAAGTATCAACACTGCAAGTCTCAACACTACAAGTATCAACACTGCAAGTCTCAACACTACAAGTATCAACACTACAAGTATCAACACTGCAAGTATCAACACTGCAAGTCTCAACACTACAAGTATCAACACTGCAAGTCTCAACACTACAAGTATCAACACTGCAAGTATCAACACTGCAAGTATCAACACTGCAAGTCTCAACACTGCAAGTCTCAACACTACAAGTATCAACACTGCAAGTCTCAACACTACAAGTATCAACACTGCAAGTCTCAACACTGCAAGTCTCAACACTGCAAGTCTCAACACTACAAGTATCAACACTGCAAGTATCAACACTGCAAGTCTCAACATTACAAGTATCAACACTGCAAGTATCAACACTGCAAGTATCAACACTGCAAGTATCAACACTGCAAGTATCAACACTGCAAGTATCAACACTACAAGTATCAACACTGCAAGTATCAACACTGCAAGTATCAACACTGCAAGTATCAACACTGCAAGTCTCAACACTACAAGTATCAACACTACAAGTATCAGCACTGCAAGTATCAACACTGCAAGTATCAACACTGCAAGTCTCAACACTGCAAGTCTCAACACTGCAAGTATCAACACTACAAGTATCAACACTACAAGTATCAACACTGCAAGTATCAACACTGCAAGTATCAACACTGCAAGTATCAACACTACAAGTCTCAACACTGCAAGTATCAACACTACAAGTATCAACACTACAAGTATCAACACTGCAAGTATCAACACTGCAAGTATCAACACTGCAAGTATCAACACTACAAGTATCAACACTGCAAGTATCAACACTACAAGTATCAACACTACAAGTATCAACACTGCAAGTCTCAACACTACAAGTATCAACACTGAAAGTCTCAACACTACAAGTATCAACACTGCAAGTATCAACACTGCAAGTCTCAACACTGCAAGTCTCAACACTACAAGTATCAACACTACAAGTATCAACACTGCAAGTATCAACACTGCAAGTCTCAACACTACAAGTATCAACACTGCAAGTATCAACACTACAAGTATCAACACTGCAAGTCTCAACACTACAAGTCTCAACACTGCAAGTCTCAACACTACAAGTCTCAACACTGCAAGTCTCAACACTGCAAGTCTCAACACTGCAAGTCTCAACACTACAAGTCTCAACACTACAAGTCTCAACACTGCAAGTATCAACACTGCAAGTATCAACACTACAAGTATCAACACTGCAAGTATCAACACTGCAAGTCTCAACACTGCAAGTCTCAACACTGCAAGTCTCATCACTGCAAGTATCAACACTGCAAGTATCAACACTGCAAGTCTCAACACTGCAAGTCTCAACACTGCAAGTCTCAACACTGCAAGTCTCAACACTGCAAGTCTCAACACTGCAAGTCTCAACACTGCAAGTCTCAACACTGCAAGTCTCAACACTGCAAGTCTCAACACTGCAAGTCTCAACACTGCAAGTCTCAACACTACAAGTATCAACACTGCAAGTATCAACACTGCAAGTATCAACACTGCAAGTATCAACACTGCAAGTATCAACACTGCAAGTATCAACACTACAAGTATCAACACTGCAAGTATCAACACTACAAGTCTCAACACTACAAGTATCAACACTACAAGTATCAACACTGCAAGTATCAACTCTGCAAGTATCAACACTGCAAGTATCAACACTGCAAGTATCAACACTGCAAGTATCAACACTGCAAGTATCAACACTGCAAGTATCAACACTGCAAGTATCAACACTGCAAGTATCAACACTGCAAGTATCAACACTGCAAGTATCAACACTGCAAGTCTCAACACAGCAAGTATCAACACTACAAGTATCAACACCGCAAGTATCAACACTACAAGTATCAACACTGCAAGTATCAACACTGCAAGTATCAACACTACAAGTATCAACACTGCAAGTCTCAACACTACAAGTATCAACACTAAAAGTATCAACACTACAAGTATCAACACTGCAAGTATCAACACTGCAAGTATCAACACTGCAAGTATCAACACTGCAAGTATCAACACTACAAGTATCAACACTGCAAGTATCAACACTACAAGTATCAACACTGCAAGTATCAACACTACAAGTATCAACACTGCAAGTATCAACACTACAAGTATCAACACTGCAAGTATCAACACTGCAAGTATCAACACTGCAAGTATCAACACTGCAAGTATCAACACTACAAGTATCAACACTGCAAGTCTCAACACTACAAGTATCAACACTAAAAGTATCAACACTACAAGTATCAACACTGCAAGTATCAACACTGCAAGTATCAACACTGCAAGTATCAACACTACAAGTATCAACACTGCAAGTATCAACACTACAAGTATCAACACTGCAAGTCTCAACACTGCAAGTATCAACACTAAAAGTATCAACACTAAAAGTATCAACACTGCAAGTATCAACACTACAAGTATTAACACTACAAGTATCAACACTGCAAGTATCAACACTACAGTATCAACACTGCAAGTATCAACACTACAAGTATCAACACTACAAGTATCAACACTACAACTATCAACACTACAACTATCAACACTGCAAGTATCAACACTGCAAGTATCAACACTGCAAGTATCAACACTGCAAGTATCAACACTGCAAGTATCAACACTGCAAGTATCAACACTACAAATATCAACACTACAAGTATCAACACTACAAGTATCAACACTGCAAGTATCAACACTGCAAGTATCAACACTGCAAGTCTCAACACTGCAAGTCTCAACACTGCAAGTATGAACACTGCAAGTATCAACACTATAAGTATCAACACTGCAAGTATCAACACTGCAAGTATCAACACTGCAAGTATCGACACTGCAAGTATCAACACTGCAAGTCTCAACACTGCAAGTATCAACACTGCAAGTATCAACACTGCAAGTATCAACACTGCAAGTATCATCACTGCAAGTATCAACACTGCAAGTATCAACACTGCAAGTATCAACCCTGCAAGTCTCAACACTGCAAGTCTCAACACTGCAAGTATCAACACTGCAAGTCTCAACACTGCAAGTCTCAACACTGCAAGTCTCAACACTGCAAGTCTCAACACTGCAAGTATCAACACTGCAAGTATCAACACTGCAAGTCTCAACACTGCAAGTTTCAACACTGCAAGTCTCAACACTGCAAGTATCAACACTGCAAGTATCAACACTGCAAGTCTCAACACTGCAAGTCTCAACACTACAAGTATCAAATTAAGACACATGTGCAACATATGGGTATCTTTATTGGAAATAAATGGTATAAAATACCTACACAATGGAAATATAAACACATATGCAGTATAATGTGATCCTTTATTGACTACGTTTCGCCCACACAGTGGGCTTTTTCAAGTCACAAACAGATCTACCTATAAATAAATACTCGCGTCCCTTCCACCCCAGGTAGATCTGTTTGTGACGTGAAAAAGCCCACTGTGTGGGCGAAACGTAGTCAGTAAAGGATCACATTATACTGCATATGTGTTTATATTTCCAGGGTATCTTTATTGTAGACGTTTCGCCATCCAGTGGCTTTATCAATACAAATTCTAGGACATAACTTGAAGACAGTAGAACTATGTACAGAAGATGAGGTAATCAGTCCCTCAACCTTGGAGTAGGTGCGAAGAGCACCGTAGTCGTGGAGATGTTGCACATGTGTCTTAATTTCATCTTGTCGGTATTGTATACCAAAAAGAGATTATGAGGTTAAAGTTGCAAGAGAATCGAAGACTAACCCAAAAGGATTCTTTCAGGTATACAGAAGTAAGATCAGGGACAAGATAGGCCCACTCAAAAGTTCCTCGGGTCAGCTCACTGACAGTGATAAGGAAATGTGTAGAATTTTTAACACATACTTCCTCTCAGTTTTTACACAGGAGGATACCAGCGATATTCCAGTAATGATAAATTATGTAGAACAGGACGATAATAAACTGTGCACTATTAGGGTCACAAGTGACATGGTCCTTAGGCAAATAGATAAATTAAAACCTAACAAATCCCCAGGCCCTGATGAACTGTATGCAAGGGTTCTAAAGGAATGTAAAGAGGAGCTTGGCACACCTTTGGCTAATCTTTTCAACATATCACTACAAACTGGCATGGTGCCAGATAAGTGGAAAATGGCAAATAGCTTCGAACTATAGACCAATAAGCCTAACCTCCATAGTGGGAAAATTTATGGAATCAATAATTGCCGAGGCAGTTCGTAGCCACTTTGAAAAGCATAAATTAATCAACGAATCTCAGCATGGTTTTACAAAGGGGCGTCCCTGCCTTACGAATTTATTAACTTTTTTCACTAAGGTATTTGAGGAGGTAGATCATGGTAATGAATATGATATTGTGTATATGGACTTCAGTAAGGCTTTTGACAGGGTCCCACATCAGAGACTATTGAGGAAAATTAAAGCACATGGAATAGGAGGAGAGATTTTTTCCTGGATAGAGGCATGGTTGACAAATAGGCAGCAGAGAGTTTGCATAAATGGGGAGAAATCAGAGTGGGGAAGCGTCACGAGCGGTGTTCCACAGGGGTCAGTGTTGGGCCCCCTGCTGTTCACAATCTACATAAACGACATAGATGAGGGCATAAAGAGCGACATCGGCAAGTTTGCCGATGACACCAGAATAGGCCGTCGAATTCATTCTGACGAGGACATTCGAGCACTCCAGGAAGATTTGAATAGACTGATGCAGTGGTCGGAGAAGTGGCAGATGCAGTTTAATATAGACAAATGCAAAGTTCTAAATGTTGGACAGTACAATAACCATGCCACATATAAACTAAATAATGTAGATCTTAATATTACGGATTGCGAAAAAGATTTAGGAGTTCTGGTTAGCAGTATCTGAAACCAAGACAACAGTGCATAAGTGTTCGCAATAAAGCTAATAGAATCCTTGGCTTCATATCAAGAAGCATAAATAATAGGAGTCCTAAGGTTGTTCTTCAACTCTATACATCCTTGGTTAGGCCTCATTTAGATTATGCTGCACAGTTTTGGTCACCGTATTACAGAATGTATATAAATTCTCTGGAAAATGTACAAAGGAGGATGACAAAGTTGATCCCATGTATCAGAAACCTTCCCTATGAGGATAGACTAAGGGCCCTGAATCTGCACTCTCTAGAAAGACGAAGAATTAGGGGGGATATGATTGAGGTGTATAAATGGAAGACAGGAATAAATAAAGGGGATGTAAATAGTGTGCTGAAAATATCTAGCCTAGACAGGACTCGCAGCAATGGTTTTAAGTTGGAAAAATTCAGATTCAGGAAGGATATAGGAAAGTACTGGTTGGTAATAGAGTTGTGGATGAGTGGAACAAACTCCCAAGTACCGTTATAGAGGCCAGAACGTTGTGTAGCTTTAAAAATAGGTTAGATAAATACATGCGTAGATGTGGGTGGGTGTGAGTTAGACCTGATAGCTTGTGCTACCAGGTCGGTTGCCGTGTTCCTCCCTTAAGTCAATGTGACCTGACCTGACTAGGTTGGGTGCATTGACTTAAGCCGGTAGGAGACTTGGACCTGCCTCGCATGGGCTAGTAGGCCTTCTGCAGTGTTCCTTCGTTCTTATGTTCTTATGTTCTTATTCCTGTAAAGTAAAAGGAAACAAGTGCAACTAATGCCTTGATAAAGCTCCTGGAGAGCAAAACGTTGCCACAATAAATGTCACATTAGTTTCACTTGTGTCTTTTTACTTTACATATTGTCGGTAATTCTACCAACTTTATTACGATATACCATTCTTGCACACTACAAGTATCAACGTCACAAGTGTCAACACTACAAATATCAGTACTTCCAGTATCACCACTGTAACACTACTGTATCACCACTATGAAGATCATCATTACAAGTGTAAACAACACAAGTATCATTACTACAAGTTAACACTACTGCAAGTGCCACCACTACAAGTTTCACCACTACAAGTATCAGCACTATGGGTACCACCACTACAAGTACCACCACTATAAATATCACCACTATAAACATGAACACTACAAGTATCTCCACTACAGCTACCACCACTACAAATATTATCACTGCAATCGTCAACACTGTAAGTACCTCATCTACAAGCATCTCCGCTTCCATTACCACTACTGCAAGTATCTCCATTACACGTCTCACTACGAATATCACCACTACATGTAGAAATACTTCTGACACCAACACTAAAATTATCACCACTGCAAACATCATCTCTACAAGTATCAACTCTACAAGAATCACTACTACGAGTACCACTACTACAAGAATTATCAAAGCAAGTATCACCACTACGAGTACCACCACTTCAAATATCACCAGTACAAGTATCAGTACTTCCAATACCACCGCTACAATAAATCACCACTACAAGTCTCAGTTCTTCCAGTACCACCAAAACACGTATCACCACTACAAATGTCACCACCACTACAAGACTCGGTACTTCCGGTACCACAGCTTCAAATGTCACCACTACAAATATCAGCACGTCTTATACCATCACTACAAGTATCACCATTGCAAACGTCAATATTACAAGTATCTCATCTACAAGTATCACCACTCCTAGTATCACCACTACAAGTATCAGTATTTTCAATACCAACACTACAAGTATCACCTCTTCAAGTATCATTACTATGAGTACCACCATTACATGCATAAAAACTACAAGTATCAGTACTCACAGTATCACCAGAATACCAGTATGACAAGTATCACCAGTACAGGTATCACCAGTACAAGTGTTACAACTACAAATACCACCACTGCAAGTATCACCACTACAAATATCACAACTACCTTTAACTCTACCTTTAACTACTACTACTACTACTACCACCACCACCATCAACACTACCACCATCAACACCACGATCATGATCACTACTACCTTCAATTCCTCCTACTATCACCACTATTTCCATCAACACTACTACTACTACTACTACTGCCATCAACACCACTATTATGATCAGAACTACCTTCAACACCTACCACCAAAAGTACTACCTCTATCAACACTACTACCATCAATACTACAACCATCAACACCAATATCATAAACACTACCTTATATTCCACCTACTACTATGGTGGCCCGGTGGCCTGGTGGCTAGAGCTCCCGCTTCACACACGGAGGGCCCGGGTTCGATTCCCGGCGGGTGGAAATTCCGACACGTTTCCTTTCACCTGTTGTCCTGTTCACCTAGCAGCAAATAGGTACCTGGGTGTTAGTCGACTGGTGTGGGTCGCATCCTGGGGGACAAGATTAAGGACCCCAATGGAAATAAGTTAGACAGTCCTCGATGACGAACTGACTTTCTTGGGTTATCCTGGGTGGCTAACCCTCCGGGGTTAAAAATCCGAACGAAATCTTATCTTATCTTACCACTTATCATCACCACCTACTACCAACACCACTTATCACCACCATTACTATCATCACTACTCTCATTCACACTGCTTCCACCAGCTGTGATAAGCAGTGCACGAGCATGCTGGATCAGGTGCCCAAGGCGGTCACTTGTTATTCCCATCCCTGAGATGAGACGTCGGTAATATAAGCTTGGCAGGAAGTTCAGTTGAGTGAGACGAGGTATTGTCTTGATAATATTCCCGCTGCCTTTATGTTTGAACATGGATTCATAGTTGAAAAGGATTTGTTATATAGATGATCACTGTATCCAAGAATATAAATAAAACTTTATGTATAAAAACAGTGCTCGTGGACCTTAAGAACTCTAAGATGTTTTGTACACCAACGGAGGATGTGGACTGGAAAATCCTATGATGGCGACTGACCTCTGATGACCATGAAAGTAGCTTCACATATAACTGGAAATGTGCCAAGAAAGATATTCATTTTTTGTTTACAGTCCAATTCTGTTTTTTTTCTAGTAGTAGCTCGTCCGAATCTGGCTTGTGTGGATCATTCTCTGATCTTTCTTATTATGACTGTGTCGAGGTCAACGAATGTCAGTTCCATTCCAGTCAGGAAATCCAACCCGAGGAGTAAGTCCTCATGCCAGTTGTGGAGGAAGATGTCTATTAGTTTTGTAGTTCCGCTGAGGGTGATTGGTGCATTTTCGATTTTATATTTAATTTGTGTATTTATGTTCCCATTGCTTCCGGGATTGATGATTGTGATAGGGTCCATCTCCTGAACCTTGATATTCAGATGGTTCTGAAGTTTTGGGCTCATGGTCGAACAGGTGCTTCCAGAATCAATGATGACTTTAACTACATTCTGTCCCACCTTGCACATCATTATTGGACTTGGTCCCATCAAGATGTTTAAGTAACTGGGACGAACTACTAGTGTGGGACGGGTGTTTGACATCCTGATAGAGCAATGGTAATTGTGGAGTACATCCATACCTAGGAGAAGTGGCGTGCATTCAGAGACAAACATTGTGGAAATAATAACCACGTTACCATGGCACACGAGAGCTGCATCCAGGAGTCCTATCAAAGATGGCTTGTAATCCTTGGCGTCTTCCTCAGACAATATACCAATCCTGTTAACCAATCCACAATCCACGACAGTTTGAAGTGAAACCTGGGTAGTATCAGATCCAGAGTCCACTATGAAGGAAACACACTTGTTTCCAAGTTTACACTGAAGTTTCAGTAAATCACTGTCTTTATCCTTCACCAGCAACAGTTCTTTGGGGAATTTCATTTTGAAGGTTGGGCGAGGGATTCGAACCCTCGTCTGTAAATTGGCAGGTGAGACGCTTTACCGACTCGGCCAGGGGGAGTATAGTAAACAGAAATCGGAATTAGTATATATTCTGAATTCTGTCAGGAGCACTAACTGTAAGCTAAATGAATTCCTTCCCTCGGCCCAGGAGCTTTAGCAGTAGATCCTCTCTCTTCCTCAAATACTTCCTACTCTTCCTCCACCTCTTCCTCTTTTTTTTTACTTCTCCTTTTCTCCTCTGACTAATCCTCCTCCTCTTCCTCCTCCTCCTCCTCCTCCTCCTCCCCCTCCTCCTCCGTATCTTCTTCATCTTCCTTCTTTTCCTTCTCATCTTCCTCTCCATGCCATCTTCTTTAATTCCTCATTTTCATTTTCCCCCTCTTGTTTCACCTCTTTATTCTCCTTTCCCTCTTCCTCCTCCTCTTCCTCGTCCACCTTCCTGTATAGTGATGGCAGGTAGAATAAATGATGATTGGGATGTAGTGATAGTTGTGGTATAGTGATTGGGATGTAGTGATTGTTGTGGTATAGTAATGGTGGTGGTATAGTGGTGATTGGGATGTAGTGATAACTGTGGTATAATGGTGGTGGTATAGTGATTGTGTAGTGATATTTGTGGTATACTGTTTGTTCTTGAGTAGTGATAGTTATAGTACAGTGATAGTTGTGGTATTGTGGTTAATAGTATAGTGATTGTTGTGAAGTGAAAGTTGTGGTATAGTGATGTTTGAGTAGTGATGATTATAGTATAGCGATGGTGCTGGTATAGCGATGATTGTGGTGCAGTGATGGTACTTGAGTAGTGTTGTTTATAGCGTCTTCCTACGATCCCGTTGGGGAGGGGATCTTACACCTCTGTGCTCCGCCTTCATCTGTGGTCCTCTACGATGAGCTACTCAAATCGTGTGAAGATCAAACCAGCAGTGGGACAGTAAACGACTCATCCAAACTAGCACTTGCAACTGCCGCTAGGGGTAGCTTACATGTCAAGTTATATGCGATTTTCTAGCTAAACGAGGCCTTCATTGCCTGCAATGACGCTATCGAGGCCGAAAAACTGATCACTACTACTATTGTTGCACGGGGATTCCAAGTCATGTCTTCTCCAGCCCTGAGGGCCAGGAGGACTGTCTTCCTCAAACGACGTGACATGCTGATTACTACTCAACCCATCGATAAACTCAGGACTTCCGTAGAAGATCAGAATTCCTGGGCTACTGTGGAACATACCAAAATTCCTAATGCTTCGTCAATGCTGAAGATCACCTTTACTGATGTGAATAAGGCAGCCCAAGCTCTTGTTGACGGTATGGCCATCTTCTGTTACTATATCAACCCAAGCCACATCGAAGCCGAAAGATATCAACACATCACGCAATGCTGGGACTGTTGTTCTTACCTGCACTCCAAGGACTGCATTATCATAGACAAAAAATTCTGGTCGACCTTTGGCTGTGAAAGACACGACTTCAAGGCTTCAAGACATACTTCACGATGGCTCCATGTAAATGCCTGAATTGCAAGAGCGACCAGCACACTCTTGTTGTCAAGTGCTCCACGAGAAGAAAAATCCTCATGAAAAATAAAGTAGACCAAAAGAGTACATCCACAAAGTCTCCATTATATGCTGCCATCACGAAAATTCAGGCAGATACCGCCAAGATCCTCAAGGCCACTCTGCCCTCTCCCTTCACCAATAACATAGGTGCTCCTACTAAAGTCTATTACTGTATGATGTATGCCCATATGTACAACTCCACCATCAATGAAATCTTCACATTCACCAAGCCAAGCTTCATCTCTGGTTCTCTACCCTCAGAAGGCATAATATTACGTGAAAGAACATCAACCTCGCAGTCTCTCCAGATGTGATTTCTCCACCAGAGGACGGTACTCACGCGGAACCAACTCCAGCCAGCGACGAGACTCCCACAAATCCTCACCATTAATGTGCCACCTACTACATCCACTACCACTGCCTCCGACCAGCCACCAACTTCACTTCAATTCTGCCAACCTGCTAAAGCAAAAGGAATATCCGAGGAAGAAGACGTTTTCAACAGTCCGGACTATGTCAGCTGGCCAGGCGTAGAGCTCTACACAATTGCCCAGTATAGTACTGTAATGTACTTCAAAGAATTACACGAGCGACTAGAAGACGGAACTTTCAAGTTCACCATCGACTACGAAGGTCCATACACACTTCAAGAACTGTTGGAAGGCACCGAAAATTTTATAGCACTCTCAGAAATTTCTCGATGAACTACATCTCAAAACCAAAATTCAAATCCATCAAAAATGGTTCCCCTTCTTACAAGCCATAACCTCATCGACCATTTAATATCCTATGCTGTCAGTGGCCCTGAAACCCAACAGAAGAAAAAGAAGAAGACCATTTAATATGAAGTTGAGCGTCCCCAGCGCTCGGGCTGCGGCCCAATGCTGGGGACGCAGCCCCAGAAGAATCCTATAGCGTTTGCTGCCTCGGATCCTCCTGACATTGTCCACTACCATGATGAGGTAATCGTACATGACACGATTGCAAACAAACCATACCACGGGTGTGGTTAGAACTCCAGACCGACGTTAACACGTGGGTCTGGAGTTTTGAGACTCATCGATCGCGGGTTCTAACCCCACCCATGGTATGGGAAGGTACTCGTACCTCTAGGCGACACTCCCGCGCCAAGGAGCCAAGGCCGGGTCGCCATCTGAAAAGACCCGGGCCGGGACAGTGCCGGCGAATCTAAGATGATGATAATTATGGTATAAAAATAGTTATGGCACAGTTATGGTGGTGGTATAGTGATGGTTGGTGAGCAGTGATGATTGTGGTATAATGATCGTTGTGGTATAGTGATTATTTTATATGATGATTGTGTAGTGATGATTGTGAAGTGATAGTTGTGGTACAGCGATCATTGGGAAGTGATAGTAGTGGTACAGTGATGATTGTGATGTAATGATGACTATTGAGTAGTGAAAATTGTGAAGTGATAGTTGTGATATAATGACGATTGTGGTGTAGTGATGATTGTGGTGTAATTGTTGAGTAGTGATGATTGTGAAGTGACAGTTGTGGTATAGTGATGATTGTGGTAAAGTGATGATTGTGATGAAGTGATAGTTGTGGTATAGTGATGATTGTGGCAAAGTGATGATTGTGGTGAAATGGTAATGGTATAGTGACAAATGTAGTGGAGTGCTGATTGTGGTGTAGTGATGTTGAGTAGTGATTATAGTGCAATGATTGTGTAGTGATCATTGTGATAGCGAGATGTGTGGTGAAATAGTGATTGTGGGCTTTTAATTCAATAATGATAGTTGTATAGTGATGACTTTGATAGAGTGATTGTGAGCTAGTGATGATTGTGGTGTGAGGTGTAGAGATGATTTTCTAGTGAGGATTGTATTGTGGGGATGACTTGTGTAATCATGAATGGTCACTAGTTTTGACTGTAGTGATGATTTTAGTGTAGTGATCTGTGGTGATGATTTTTGAGTAGTAATGACGTGAAATAATAACCGTTGTGTGGTGATGACTTAAGTAGTTACTGCGAAAAGATGACTGTTGTGTAGTGACACAACAGTCACTACTACACACAACAGTCACTACTACACACAACAGTCACTACTACACACAACAGTCACTACTACACACAACAGTCACCACTACGCACAACGGCTTCATTATATAATGGCTGATGCATCCTAGGGCCAGGATAGTACTTGCTAAGCTTCATTGTCGTGCAGTCAAATTTGTTGTAGTAAAATAGTGAAAAAAAACTACTTGGAATAGTAAGAATGAGCACCAGAAGTGAATCCTCTTGTATACTTTTCCACAAGTGTAGTTTCCTAAACACTAGACTTATCTACTATTGGCTGCCATAATTCACCATTTTTCTTCAATAAACACTGATATTCATTTAACTTCAGTAACTATAAAATGTTTTTTTTTGACTGTCTTCAAAATAATATTGACGATATTTTCTGTAACAAGAATAATACTCTACAAGTTTACCTCAGTTAAGAGCAAATTTGACATTTTACTGGAATAGCTATAAACACTTTCGAAAATTGGAATCAGATCAGCCTCTAAGGAATGCCTTGTCTGATCGACATCAAACTTTTACTATTGGTGGGTTTCATTGAAAGAAAACTTGCAATTTATTTTGACTTTTGTAAATTTCAATTTGTCAATCATAATCAAAAGTTTCTGTTAATTTTGGGCAGCCTGGGTACCAATTTTTGGATTGGAGAGTAATAAGAAAAAATGAATATGCTTCTTACATGAGTGTAAATAATATTAAATGAGAAAATTTGTGTTTTTTTTATATTTTAAGCTCAACTTTCCTATTTTGGGACACATTCTCAGCAACTTTTTCATTTGATTTCTCAGAAATTTTTGCTCATTATTAACGAATGTTTTACTTGATTAAGTTGTTTTGATGTTGATGTAATGTATCCTGGGAAATATTGATGAGACTATTTGCATACCTGGGTATCTAGAGGAAAGTTATAATAGTAGGAATAGACTCCACCGGAATCTATCTTCACTTCTCATCACTAACACCATCACGGTTCATCTTCACTACACATCACTAACACCATCACGGTTCATCTTCACTACACATCACTAACACCGTCACAGTTCATCTTCACTACACATCACTAACACCATCACAGTTCATCTTCACTACACATCACTAACACCATCACAGTTCATCTTCACTACACATCACTAACCATCACAGATCATCTTCACTACACATCACTAACACAGTTCATCTTCACTACACATCACTAACACCATCACAGATCATCTTCACTACACATCACTAACACAGTTCATCTTCACTACACATCACTAAGACCATCACAGTTCATCTTCGCTACATTATCACATTTCATTTTCACTACACTTCACTTACACAATCAACGTTCCTCACTATTTAACAGTCAAATAGCATAAATTAGGAAGGTAAGAATTGTTCTGGGACTCTATTGATAGAATATTGTAAGTCTTGCACAATCTACGTTCCTCACTATTTAACAGTCAAATAGCATAAAAGATTAAAAAGGTGAGAATTGTTCTTGGAATCTATTGATCCAGTATTGTAACTCTTACACCATCAACGTTCCTCACTATTTAACAGTCAAATAGCATAAAAGATTTAAAAGGTAAAAATTATTCTTGTAACCTACTGATCGAATTGTTTCCAAATGGATATGAAGAGAATTTCTCTGGTGCTCCCCGAGACAGACCTTGGTCATCCCTACTGCACCGCAACTGTTAACGGACTTGTGAAAGTTGACTTTCTCATTGATTCTGGATCACACCTCTCCGCTATTGACGATAAAATGCTCCATGATACTGGGCTTAGTGAATTCATCAACTATAACAATGTTTCCAATGGACTCGATACTCTAAAGAAAACATGCAAGTTCACTGGAACAATAAAACTTTACATCAAGATCTCCAACGCAGTAATGCGCCATGAGTTTCATGTCTCCGACAGAGGCGTAAACGTACTCGGTAGAGACTTTCTAGGACAACACGATGCTGCACTTACCTTGTCTCGGTCAGGATGCCGTCTCCACTTCAACGCGAAAAAGGAAGACGGCAATTTCGACAAGTTTCTCACTATCCCCTGCGAAGTCTTTGGTCACAAAACAGAAGCCCTTCTAGACACTGGGCAGTCTATGGTGAGTGTGAACCCTGACTTCGTTAGTCCTGACCAACTTTCTCAGCTGGAACCACAAAAAGTAATCGTTAAGTTTCAGACTTGGACTGGAACATCGTTGGAAGAGCTGATTACCACCAACAGACCAGTTCCAATATTGATAAACAACCGCCGCTGGACAAGTCACTGTACCGACTTTCATAAAGCAATTAATTTCGATGTCAACCTAGGCATTAATTTCCTAAAAGACCAAAATTTTGTTCTTTATTTCAAAAAATGTCTTGCACGTCCTCGTAAGAAACCAAAACGATTGGCAAGACAGAAACAGAAGAACTGAGGAGTGACTGTGACAGAAAAGTACAGAAACACCGGTAAATTCGTCATTTTACCAGAGTATCGTGGCTTCAAGAGTATTAGTGTGCTGAGTGACGGACACCGGTAAATAGCCACCAGCGCATCTACACACACACACACACACACACACACACACACACACACACACACACACACACACACACACACACACACACACAAAAAAAAAACCAAAACACGAAAAAAAAAAAAAAAAAAAAAGGAACTCTGAGCAGCCACCTCCACGTGGTGAGTTCTGGGTGTTTTGTCTGACTGTCAGAAGATAATGTCAGGCAAAATAGCTGAGAGCTGCTGTCAGTATACAGTTTGTTATGTACAGTATATACACAACACTGCCAAGTCATCACTGACTCTCCTACAAAACCAACTTAGTGATGCTTGAAGCTTTAACTCCTTCACATATATAAAATATCAATAATTTACTAAAATCCTGTTTAAAATTTATCATCTTTCACTAAAGCTTGATTTAAAATATTATGTACATAATTTTTGATTAGCCTTTTAATTCAGGGTGAATTTCAGGTTTCATTCATCTTTTTTTATCGATTATATATATATATATATATATATATATATATATATATATATATATATATATATATATATATATATATATATATATATTATATATCATTTTATAGATTATTATTTTTAATCGTACTTTAAATATTCTTAGATTATTTCTTTAATTTCTCCTTTATAGATTTCATTTTTTGTTAATATATATATTTTTTAATAATTTTCTAATTATCATTTTTATTCTTTTTGGTTTATATATTTACTGTAAACAGTGATATTTGTAGTGGTGATACTTGTAGTGGTGAGACTTGTAGTGGTGAGACTTGTAGTGGTGAGACTTGTAGTGGTGATACTTGTAGTGGTGAGACTTGTAGTGGTGAGACTTGTAGTGGTGAGACTTGTAGTGGTGAGACTTGTAGTGGTGAGACTTGTAGTGGTGAGACTTGTAGTGGTGAGACTTGTAGTGAAGATACTTGTTGTAGTGATATTGGAAGCACTGATACTCGTAGTAGTGATACTCATAGATGAGATTTTAGAAGTGATGATGTTGGCAGTAGTGATACTTGTAGTGTTGATACTTGTAGTGATAATACTTGTAGTTGTGGTACTGGTAGCCCTCATATTTTTAGTGATGTATCATCAGGGGTAATTCGTGTAGTGGTTATACTTGAATTGGTGATACTTGTAGTGTTGGTACTGGAAGTACTGATACATGTAGTAGTGATACTTGGTGATACCTGTAGGGATGGCACTAAAAGCAATGATATACTTGTAGTGGTTGTAGTGGTGATGCTTGTAGTGTTGATGTTTGTAGTGGTTAGTGATATTTTTAGTGGTGCCACTTGTAGTGGTGATTCGTAGGGATAGTACTGGAAGTACTGGTACCAGTAGCGGTGAAGCTTATAGCTTTGATGCATGTAGTGATGGTAACCGTAGTGGTAATACTTGAAGTTGTGATATTTGTAGTGGTGGTACCTGTAGTGGTGATATTTGAAGCTATGATACTTGTAGTGGTGGTACCTGTAGTGGTGATATTTGAAGCTGTGATACTTGTAGTGGTGGTACCTGTAGTGGTGATATTTGAAGCTGTGATACTTGTAGTGGTGGAATTTGTAGCGGTAGCATTTGTACTGCTGATAATTGTAGTATTTGAAGCTATGATACTTGTAGTGGTGGTACCTGTAGTGGTGATATTTGAAGCTGTGATACTTGTAGTGGTGGTACCTGTAGTGGTGATATTTGAAGCTGTGATACTTGTAGTGGTGGAATTTGTAGCGGTAGCATTTGTACTGCTGATAATTGTAGTATTAGTACTGAATGTGCTAGCTGTACTTGTAGTTGTGATAATTATAGTGGTTATACTTGTAGTGGTGGTACTGATACTTGTAGTAAAGATACTTGTAGTGGAGGTACTGGAAGTACTGATACTTGTAGTAAAGATACTTGTAATGGAGGTACTGGAAGTACTGATACTTGTAGTAATGATACTTGTAGTGGAGGTACTGGAAGTACTGATACTTGTAGTAATGATACTTGTGGTGGAGGTCCTGGAAGTACTGATACTTGTAGTAATGATACTTGTGGTGGAGGTACTGGAAGTACTGATACTTGTAGTAATGATACTTGTGGTGGTACTGGAAATATTATTGTAGATGTGATACTTGTGACTTCGATACTTGTATTGGTGATACTTATAAATGTGGTATTTGTAGGGAAAGAAGCTGTAGCAGTGATCGTCCTGGAAGTACTAACATGTAGTGGTGATAAGTGTAGTGAGACTTGCAGTGGTGATATTTGTAGTGGTGATGTTTGTATTAGTGGTACTGGAAGTACTGGTAGTTGTAGTAATGTTGCTTGTAGTGGTGGTATTGGATGTACTGAGACTTGTAGTGGTGGTACTGGGAGAACTGAGACTTGCCATTGTGATACTTGTAGTGATACGTGTATTAGTGGTACTGGAAGTAGTGGTACTTGTAGTACTTATAATTTTGCATGTGACACTTGTATTGGTAGTATTTGTAGGGTACATATTCGTAGTGGTGATACTTGAAGGAGGAGGGAGGGGCTACTGGAAGTATTGATAATTTTAGTGGTGATATTTGAAGTGATGATACTTGTAGTGATGATACATGTAGTGATGGTACTGAAAGTACTTATAATAACTGTATTGATACAGTGATGTTTGAAATGGTTATACTTACACTGGGGATACTTGAAGATATGATACTAGTAGTGGTGGTACTGGAAGTGGTGATATTTGCAGTGATGAGACATAGTGGTGGTATTGGGAATACTGATTCTTATAGTGCAGATACTTGAAGTGGTGATACTTGTAGTTGTGGTATTTGTAATGACAGTACTGGAAGAACTGGCACTTCTTGTAATAGGGATAATTGTAGAGGTGATACTTGTAGTGGTGGTACTTACATTGGTGATACTTGTATGTGGGTGAGACTCTCTGATCGCGGGTTCTATCCCCACCCGTGGTATGGCTTGTACTTGCAAAAATTCATCCTCATAATTTCTCACAAGTTGTTGGTCCTTCGAACCGGATATGATCAGCAAAATCAAGTAAATTAAATATGTAAATACGACTTGAATAGAGAGAAGTAATTTGTGTTCACAATAAATTTAATATTAATGTGTATTGTGTAACTGATATTGTAATTGTGTAATTGCTAAGCCAAGATAAGGCTATGATTGCAAATATCATACACATTTAATTTGCTAAACCCAATAAAATTCTATGATAATTAATATGCTTAGTCAGAAAATTGCCAAAGATAGATTCAAGGTATATTGTAATAATTACTTTTATAAAGTGTGTCGCTGCATTATTTGTATGTTAAATCATATGTTAATTAAGTGTTTAAGGTCGAATCTATATATTTACCATAGAGGACTGTAATCAAATAAATGTAATTGGTAAATACATTATTATTAAAGCAATACGAATGTTAATGAGCACATGGAAAGGTCATATAACCAAAGGTCATATAACTAATGTCTGATGAAACTGTGAAGAGTGTTAATTTACAAGTGTATTTAGACTCACTAGAACAGTGGTTCCCAAACTTTTTCAGCTTGTTACCCAATTTAACATGCCACATAAAGCATGTTACCCCTTTCACAAAATGTTGTTATTATTGATATATATGGCTAAACGTGAACGTATACAGCCTCGCATACTCTGCTATTCCTAGCAAAACCATTGAAAACGTAAGAACCACACATACATTATATATAAAATTAATAATAGCTACAAATTCACAGTAACAGTGGGTAAATACTAACTATATACTGCACAGGGCAGTACACATACATACCAGCTTATGTCTACCTCGGCTGATGCTCACAGATAAACTGACAGTGTGAAATAGAGGCAGCCTCAGGAAGTGAGTGACGCGTACTGGATAGGTCGATCTGGGCTACTGAGTGACTTTTGTCCTGAAGCATACTTGTCAAAATACTTTTGGGTTTCCACACACTTAGCTATATATTTCTTCTTTTCTAATACTGTATATTAGTTTTTGATGTTTATTGTTATTTGGTTTAACTTTATTACTTACTTATAAAAGGTTTACTTTACAACTTTATATACTAAGACAAAGTTAACAATAATCCTCATACCGGGTACCGCATTGTTTTCTTGATTTTCAGAATTCATAACTTTTTTTCTGTAACCCCTCCATTACCTCCCAAAAATGGTTAAATTACCCCAAGGGGGTAATTTACCCCCAGTTTGGGAACCACTGCACTAGAAGGTAGATATGAATCATATAAATTAGAGCATAAAGAAGATAAACATCTGCTGGAAAATTGTGCAGATGAACAAGAAATGGAATTATTTATCAATCAATAATATGGATCAAGAAGTGAAAATATTGTTTTGTAATGTTATGACTTGAAATAAATTAAGAGCATAAATAATGCAGTTATCTAGCCTTGTAATGTAAATACATCAATAATGCAGTTATCTAGCCTTGTAATGTAAATACATCAATAATGCAGTTATCTAGCCTTGTAATGTAAATACATCAATAATGCAGTTATCTAGCCTTGTAATGTAAATACATCTCTCGCCAAACTCCCAGAATTATGTCAGCCTACATTTAATCCAGGAGTCATTTGTCAACAAATGTTGACAATAGTTACACAGAAGTGGATGTGTTTGAGGTCACTATGGTAATTTACAGCAGAGTAGGATGGACCGTGTAACTATTGTCATTAATTTAAAAACTACAGAGCACAATTATAAAAAAAATTACAGCAATTTAGAATCAAAATCGAAAACACTTTTAAACCCTCAAGTAACAGATATGATCTGAATCGATCAGATTAGATACTGAGTGCTATTGTGCAACATAAATTGACTATTAAGACTGTAGAGTGATCTAATAAGTACCAAAAAGGATACTTCTCGTTGGAGGAGAGAAAAGTAGGTATCCAAGAATTAATTTAATCCAATTGCAAAGTATTCAACCAAACAATTATAATGAGGTAACAAATAATGACTCTGATGTATCTGTTAATTTCCATAAAGGGAAGAAATGCACTAATAATTATAATTAATTCCATAATAAAAATAATATTGGACCATATCGAGTGGTAGGGACTAGGAATAAAGGATCACAACAGTAAATTAAGAGGAATCAGCAAGTAAATAAGGGTAGCCCTCGTATTAATGAGAAAGTTAAGCAAAAAAAAGGGATTGTCTTTTTTGGTAAGGTATTCATTCCTCAAGATATTGCAATGCATATGATTCCTGGAATGTTAGGATGGATAAACTGGAAGAACTTAACAGGTGTATCAGGTGTTTGAGCAATCATAATGCAAAGGATTGCTATGCTAAATTAAATAATTCTTACAGGTGTCAGAAAGAAAGACACCATATTGTAATGTGCAAGGCTGTGTATAATGATGATAACCCTGGCACAGCTGTTACTGATGTAAAAGTAACAGTGAATGTGAATGATCATGGAACTGCTGAAGTAGCCTTCCCAGTAGTGAATGTGAATATTCAGGATAAAAGGTGTAAATAAAAAGTGTAAGTGTTTGGTGGATCAGGGATCCCAGCACACATACATAAAATATAGTTGTTTTAATTAAAGGTATGATAGTGCAAAATGGGACACCTGAAAAATCTGAAATTGTCCGGATTTTTATCGGACAAAAGTCCCAGTTATACGGCACAGTGTTTATTAATGTCTGCCTGGGTGCTGAGAGGAACTGTATCAGAGCGGTTCTCGTAGATAACCTACCAGAGAGAATTTCTACAATTGAGCTTAGTGAAGCTACTAGACGGCTTTCACAGAATGGTATAAAATTGGCACCCTCCTCTGTAGGTAATGAATCAGTAGGGCCAATAAATATTTTAATTTGGAGTGATTATTATCCCTCATTTGTAAATGGTATGCTGAAAAAATGTGGCTTCACTCTCCTAAAAACTGTGGGAGGCCATATTGTGTATGGTAGGATTCAGTGCTTTAATAATGAATGACTAGACTAGTCAGTAAAAGTGGTCACTGTGCGCCATATTAATTAAATAGCGCCCCAGTCTAAATATTCCTTATAAAGGTCCATGTTGAACTAGTACATAAATTATGACAGCTGAAAAGCATCGAAATTGGTATGAATGAATTCCAAATAATTCTTTTACCATGGAACAATATCTGGACAATGTTACGTCTGATCATGTGACTCCGGTGGAAGACGAATCAACCGGAACTGCCTACAAATTATAAAAAGGCTTTTGGCCAATTAAAGGCACAGTTTCACGTATTAAATAAGCCACCAGAATTATTAACTGCATATCAAGAAATAGTTAATGAACAACTACAGAATAAGTCCATAGAAGAGGTACCTCCTGATCAAAGCAGGCAGTGCTCTACCACTATACCACACTGGTCCAATACCTTGGTGCCCAGCCAACGCTAGACGTTTTGGTCCAAGGCAGCCAGCTTTAAGGCAGGTGGCTTTCAGTTTTTTCATCTCATCCCATGCATGCATCGACCGACGAGAGATTTTATTTAAGATTAGTGTTCGTGAATATTTCCCCTGTTCTGTGAATTCTAAAGATTGTAAAAATCTCTCGTCGGTCGATGCATGCAGGGGATGATAAAAAATAAATCTGAGAGGCACCTGCCTGAAAGCTGGCTGCCTTGGACCAAAACGTCTAGCGTTAGCTGGGCGCCAAGGTATTGGACTAGTGTGGTACGGTGGTAGAGCACTTCGTTCCTTGTTCCAAGGTGCGTAGGTTCGAATGTCTTTCGATCTGAGATTAATGTTTTTTTTTTTATATTTCGCCTGTTCTGCAAATTTTAAACACACACACACACACACACAGAGGATGTTCCAGAGATTGGACACAGTAACAAAGGGACACATTTGGAAGTTGAAGACACAGATGAATCACAGGGATGTTAGGAAGTATTTCTTCAGCCACAGAGTAGTCAGTAAGTGGAATAGTTTGGGAAGCGATGTAGTGGAGGCAGGATCCATACATAGCTTTAAGCAGAGGTATGATAAAGCTCACAGTTCAGGGAGAGTGACCTAGTAGCGACCAGTGAAGAGGCGGAACACCTACCCAGTGTTCTGTGAGTGTGCGGGACACCTACCCAGTGTTCTGTGAGTGTGCGGGACACCTACCCAGTGTTCTGCGAGTTCGCGGGAGACCTACCCAGTGTTCTGTGAGTTTGCGGGAGACCTACCCAGTGTTCTTTGAGTGCACGGGACACCTACCCAGTGTTCCGTGAGTGTGCGGGACACCTTCCTAGTGTTCTGTGAGTGTGTGGGACACCTACCCAGTGTTCTGTGAGTGTGCAGGACACCTACCCAGTGTTCTGTGAGTGTGCGGGACACCTACCCAGCGTTCTGTGAGTGTGCGGGACACCTAGCCAGTGTTCTGTGAGTGCGATGGAGACCTACCCAGTGTTCTGTGAGTGCGTGGGACGCCTACCCAGTGTTCTGTGAGTGTGCGGGACACCTTCCCAGTGTTCTGTGAGTGTGCGGGACACCTACCCAGTGTTCTGTGAGTGTGCGGGACACCTACCCAGTGTTCTGTGAATGTGGGGGACACCTACCCAGTGTTCTGTGAGTGTGCCGGACACCTACCCAGTGTTCTGTGAGTGTGCGGGACACCTACCCAGTGTTCTGTGAGCGTGCCTGACACCTACCCAGTTTTCTGTGAGTGTGCCTGACACCCACCCAGTTTTCTGTGAGTGTGCGGGACACCTACCCAGTGTTCTGTGAGTTCGCAGGAGACCTACCCAGTGTTCTGTGAGTGTGCGGGACACCTACCCAGTGTTCTGTGAGTGTGCGGGACACCTACCCAGTGTTCTGTGAGTGTGCGGGACACCTACCCAGTGTTCTGTGAGTGTGCGGGACACCTACCCAGTGTTCTGTGAGTGTTCGGGACACCTACCCAGTGTTCTGTGAGTGCGAGGGAGACCTACCCAGTGTTCTGTGAGTGCGTGGAACGCCTACCCAGTGTTCTGTGAGTGTGCGGGACACCTTCCCAGTGTTCTGTGAGTGTCCGGGAGATCTAACCCGCGGATGCTTCTATTGCCTCTACACGGCGAACCTAGATAACTGCTAGATGCAGTTACAATATCGTCCTTTAGACGCTTACTGTGATGACTATCTTGGTTTAGGGGTCTGTAAATCACACCTTGGATTAGCTTTTCATGATCGTCGAGAAACTACTGCCAAACACAGGCCGTTTCAGTCAAATTTCATCTTATCATTTCTAATGTAGCTGTTTCAGTGTTTCCTGACGTACGTTTAGAAGACATTACAAAATTTGCAACTGGTCTTTCTCCTGTTTTTGTAAACAATTCTGATTATTCTTATTTTATCCATCAACTTATTTTGTTATACAACAGACACCAATATCCTCTATCATTTTGAAGTCCAATAATAATCCGCAGCGGCCCTCTCGACTCAGCTGGTTAACACTGCATATCTCTTCCTTCCATGCCTATAATATTTGTAATATAAATGATCTCAGCTGTCAGTGATGGAATTGGAAATTTTTTGCAAGTCTTGTCTAGAAAATATTTTACAATTCTTCTAGATATCCATCATTCACTGCCCACTTCTCTTCATGGCAAAGTGGTACATGTTGATGACCAGTTTGAGAAGAAGAGCAGAGTTGAGACTTGACATCATCAACATTATCCCCCCCTTCCCAGACCCAACTACCCACCCACAACACATACACACACACAGTATGAGGAAGGAATGAAGGGACTCCACAAAGACGGAGAGGTGGGGTACACCATCAAGTGTTGTACACAACACATGCAACCGAGGAAGAAATGAAGAGGCTGCTAAGGGAGCTAGATACCTCAGAGGCGATGGGGCCGGATAACATCTCTCCATGGACCCTGAGAGAGGGAGCAGAGGCGCTGTGTGTGCCACTAACAACAAATCTTCAAAACATCTATCGATACAGGGCGACTACCTAAGGTATGCAAGACAGGAAATGTAGTCCCAATGTAGTCCCAGTTTTTATAAAAGGAGACAGACACGAGGTATTAAATTACAGACCGGTGTCAATGACGTGTATAGTATGCAAAGTCATGGAGAAGATCATCAGGAGGAGAGTGGTAGAACACCTATAAAGACACAAGCTTATAAAGGACAACCAGCACGGTTTCAGTGAAGGAAAATCCTGTGTCACAAACCTCCAGGAGTTGTATGACAAGGTAACAGAAGTAAGACACGAGAGAGAGGGGTGGATAGACTGCATTTTCTTGAAATGCAAGAAGGCCTTCGACACAGTTCCTCACAAGAGGTTAATGCAAAAGCTAGAGGATCAGGCACGCATAATAGGAAAGGCACTGCAATGGATTAGAGAACATCTGACATGGAGGCAACAACGAGTTATGGTACGTGACGAGGTGTCAGAGTGGGCGCCTGTGACGAGCGGGTTTCCACAGGGGTCAGTCCTAGGACTTGTGCTGTTTTTGGTATATGTAAATGGCATAAAGGAAGGGATAGACTTAGAAGAGTCCCTGTTTGCAGATGATGTGAAGTTAATGAGAAAAATTAAATCGGTCGAGAATCAGGCAGGGCTACAAAGAGACCTGGACAGGCTACAAGCCTGGTACAGCAACTGGCTCCTTGAATTTAACCCCGCCAAATGCAAAGTCATGAAGATCGGGGAAGGGCAAAGAAGACCGCGGACACAGAATAGTCTAGGTGGCCAAAGACTGCAAACCTCACTCAAGGAAAAAGATCTTGGGGTGAGTATAACACCGAGCACATCTCCTGAGGTTCACATCAATCAGATAACAAATGCAGCATACGGGCGCCTGGCAAACCTGAGAATAGCGTTTCGATACCTCAATAAGGATTCGTTCAAGACTCTGTACACCATATACGTAAGGCCCATATTAGAGCATGCAGCACTAGTCTGGAGTTCACACATGGTCAAGTACGTCAGGAAATTAGTAAAAGTGCAAAGGTTTGCAACAAGACTAGTTCCAGAGCTAAGGGGAATGTCCTACGTAGAAAGATTAGGAGAAATTGGCCTGACGAGAATGGAGGACTGGAGGGTCAGGGAGACATGATAACGACATATAAAATACTGCGAGGAATTGACAAGGTGGACAAAGACAGGATGTTCCAGAGATGGGACCTAGAAACAAAGGGTCACACTTGATAACTGAAGAATTATATGAGTCAAAAGACTGTTAGAAAGTATTTCTTCAGTCATAGAGTTGTCAGGAAGTGGAATAGCCTAGAAAGTGATGTAGTGGATGCAGGAATCATACATAGTTTTAAGACGAGGTTTGATATAACTCATGAAACAAGGAGAGACAAGACCTAGTAGCAATCAGTGAAAAGGCGGAGCCAGGAGCTGTGAATCGACCACTGCAACCATAAATAGGTGAGTACACACACACACACACACACACACACACACACACACACACACACACACACACACACACACACACACACACACAATCACACACGCACACACGCACACACCACACACACACACACACACACACACACACACACACACACACACACACACACACCACACACACACCACACCACACACACACACACACACACACACACCACACACACTCACACGCGCGCGCACACACACACACACACACACAGTAAATGAGGACTCAAAAGGGCAACGAGAAAAGAATAGCTGAAGAAGTCAGAGGTGGAAGGGCGAGGTGCACGAGTCATCGTACAGCGAGCATCGTACAGCGAGCATCGTACATCAGGCATCTGCATGGACGTCCCCTCTGAGGAGTAACGTACAAATCACCTGTTTGTGGTTGGCGGGAGGTTTTGAGTGGTGGAGCCGGCCCTACGGTCACTGGTAGCTCGCTATCTAAACCCTGCTCCAGAGCGATTATCATACACACAACACCTAGCAGTAGTAGGAAAATAAAATTTGTAGGAGCAAGGAATAGGCAGGAGGATTAAGTCGTAGCTAATGGGACTACAGCCCTGACAACAGTTTCGAGAGATAATGTTTTAGGACACAAAGACAGTACAATCTGAGAAGCAAGTATTGGGTACACATGTAGTAAAAGGTAGTACATAACTGGGTGAAAGAAAGACTCGTTAACACACGCTAGTATTATAATTATTAGAATTACTCTCAGCGTTAATGGGACCTTATTAGTATTACGGATACACAGAGGTGAAATGTATTTCTGGGACATATAAACAACTGACGTGCTCACACACACACGCACGCACACACATACACACTCGGGGCCAGGAGCTGAGTCTCGACCCCTGAAACCACAACTAGGTGAGTACACACACCCACTCATTCACACAGATTGGACAGACTGGACACCTGGTCCAGCAAATGGCTTCTCGAATTTAATCCTGCCAAATGCAAAGTCATGAAGATAGGGGAAGGGCACAGAAGACCACAGACAGAGTATAGGCTAGGTGGCCAAAGACTGCAAACCTCACTCAAGGAGAAAGATCTTGGGGTGAGTATAACACCGAGCATGTCTCCGGAAGCACACATCAATCAGATAACTGCTGCAGCATATGGGCGCCTGGCAAACCTGAGAACAGCATTCCGATACCTTAGTAAGGAATCATTCAAGACACTGTACACCGTGTATGTCAGGCCCATACTGGAGTATGCAGCACCTGTTTGGAACCCGCACTTGATAAAGCACGTCAAGAAACTAGAGAAAGTACAAAGGTTTGCAACAAGGTTAGTTCCAGAGCTAAGGGGAATGTCCTATGAAGAAAGATTAAGGGAAATCGGCCTGACGACACTGGAGGACAGGAGGGTCAGGGGGAGACATGATAACGACATATAAAATACTGCGTGGAATAGACAAGGTGGACAAGGACAGGATGTTCCAGGGAGGGGACACAGAAACAAGAGGCCACAATTGGAAGTTGAAGACACAAATGAGTCAGAGAGATAGTAGGAAGTATTTCTTCAGTCATAGAGTTGTAAGGCAGTGGAATAGCCTAGAAAATGACGTAGTGGAGGCAGGAACCATACACAGTTTTAAGACGAGGTTTGATAAAGCTCATGGAGCGGGGAGAGAGAGGGCCTAGTAGCAACCGGTGAAGAGGCGGGGCCAGGAGCTAGGACTCGACCCCTGCAACCACAAATAGGTGAGTACAGCTGATCCTTGGAATTTGACCGCGTCCCCTCACCCCCCACACACCTTTTCCTTCCCCACAGACCTTTCCTCTCCCCCGCTCTTGCCTTCACTCCCTCCTATCTTTCTCTCTCCCCCTCCCTCGCATTTCTCTCTCTCATAGCCTTTTTCCCTCCCCTTCCACCTACTCTTTCTTTCTCTCTCTCCCTCTCTCTCCCTCTCTCTCTCTCTCTCTCTCTCTCTCTCTCTCCCTCTCTCTCTCTCTCTCTCTCTCTCTCTCTCTCTCTCTCTCTCTCTCTCTCTCTCTATCTCTCTCTCTCTCTCTCTAGGTTTCTCTCTCCTTCTCCCTTTTTCCATATTTCTACCCCTCCCTCGCATTTCTCTCTCATAGCCTCACTCTCCTTTCTCTGTCTCTGTCTCTCTCTCTCTCTCTCTCTCTCTATCTCTCTCTCTTCCTCTCTCTGTCTCCCTATCTATCTCTCTCTCTCTCTCTCTCTCTCTCTCTCTCTCTCTCTCTCTCTCTCTCTCTCTTTCTCCCTCTCTCTACCCTTTCTCTCCCCCCTCGCATTTCTCTCTCTCTTTCTTTCTCTCTCCCTCTCTCTCCCTCTCTCTCTCTCACTCTCTCCCCCCCTCTCTCTCTCTCTCTCTCTATAGGCTTCTCTCTCCATCTCCCTTTTTCTATATTTCTACCCCTCCCTCGCATTTCTCTCTCTCATAGCCTTTTCCCTCACCCTCCTTTCTCTGTCTCTCTCTCTCTCTCTCTCTCTCTCTCTCTCTCTCTCTCTCTCTCTCTCTCTATAGGCTTCTCTCTCCATCTCCCTTTTTCTATATTTCTACCCCTCCCTTGCATTTCTCTCTCTCATAGCCTTTTCCCTCACCCTCCTTTCTCTCTCTCTCTCTCTCTCTCTCTCTCTCTCTCTCTCTCTCTCTCTCTCTCTCTCTCTCTCTCTCTCTCTCTCTCTCTCTCTCTCTCTCTCTCTCTCTCCCTCTCTCCCTCTCTCTACCCTTTCTCTCCCCCCTCACATTTCTCTCTCACCCTTGGTCTTATCCCTCACCCCCATACTCTCTCTCTCTCTACCCTTCTCTCCTCTCTCTCCCTCTCTACTTTCTTTCTCTCTCCCCTGCACCCTCTCCCTCCTCTAGCCTTCTGTCTGTGGTATTGGGTGGCTCTAGAGGACGGAAAACCAGAGATCTGGTAGACGAACCAGGGAGGAAAGACTGGGAGTTAGAGCTCCAAAAAAGGGAGGAAGAGTGGGGAAGGAAGATAGTAGAGCTTGGTAAGAAAATGGAGGAGCAGATAGCTTAGGAGTGCAGGAAGTGGGAAGTACAGGTCTTAGCAGCAGAAGCTAGGATACAGTGCTTAGAAGAGAAACTGCAAAGCCTGAAACAGATTAGAGAGAGAAATGACAATTCAGATGTGACATCAGGCGCAGACAAGTGGACGATAAGCAACAACGGAGACATGCCGTACGCGAAGGCCTTATCAGACCCACGTGGGGCCAGGGAAAAGACGAGGAGTACACTAAGATCAAATGACAGGTCCGAAGACAATGAAGGTATGCTATATGCAGAGATTCTAACAGCCAACTGCAGTAGCGAGGGACAGCTGGTCATGAAAGACAGTTCACTGAGAATAGAAGTTCCAGATATGACAGGGACTGAAGGCAAGAACATGTCAATGGAAGGAAATAAAATGCCTCAGAGGAAGCAGATGGAGACTCAGTGGGAGGAGGAAAGGGCGAGGTCAGTTTTTATGTACGGGCTCCAAGAAGCCAAGGGGGACAACTTTGAAGAAATAAAACAGGAGGAGAAAAAAAATGATTGAAGGCATCATGAAAACAATAGGTGAGGGCGATATGACCCAGGTGACAAATTTTCAGAGAATTGGGTGGTTTGCGAGTGGAAGGATACGGCCTGTCAAAGTAATTTTCAAGGAAGAATCAGTTCGAACCAGGATTCTGCAAGAAAGAAAGCAAGACTGAGGGACAAACAGGGGTACCAGAGAGTATACCTCGACCGCGACAGAACACAAGACAGAAGGACTACACTGAAGAGAGGGTACAGAGACACAAGGGAGGAACGAGAGGCAATGACGAAAATGAGCAGGACCCAGACACAGGAGGAAGGGCAAACACACCCCACAGAATCTCCCACCAAAAGACTCCAACCACGACATTCCCAACGCAACTGAGCAACCTATACTACAACCCACTCACTGTTCCCTCTGCCAACAACCCCCATATCACAAACCTCACCCCAACAGCTGTCCCTTATGGGCATTCTGACCCCACCCCCATCATCACAAACCCCACCGACACCACCGCCCCAGATAGGCCCCCGACCAGGCTCTCGCTCCCCCAACCCCAATATTCTTGCATGACCACAATGATAGAAAAGAAACTGAAAGTTTGGTACACAAACGCGGATGGAATAACGAATAAACATGAGGAGTGGAACGAAATAATCAGTGAAAAATCCCCAGACATCATAGCAGTCACAGAAACAAAACTCGCTGAGACAATAACAGACACAATCTTCCCAATGGGATATCAGATCCTGAGGAAAGATAGAAGGAGTAGAGGGGGAGGAGGGGTTGCACTGCTCATAAAACACCGATGGGGATTTGAGGAAATGGAAGGCATGGACATGATTGGAGAAAGAGACTACATTGTAGGTACAATTCAGTCCGGAGAACATAAAGTAGTCATTGGAGTGATGTATAATCCACCACAGAACTGCAGGAGGCCAAGAGAGGAGTACGAAGAAAACAACAGGGTGATGGTGGACACACTGGCTGAGGTGGCAAGAAGAGCTCACTCGAGCAGAGCAAAGTTACTGGTAATGGGCGATTTCAACCACAGGGATATCGACTGGGAAAACCTGGAGCCACATGGGGGTCCCGAAACATGGAGAGCCAAGATGATGGATGTGGTACTTGAAAACCTCATGCATCAACATGTCAGGGACACAACCAGAGAGAGAGGGGAGGATGAGCCAGCAAGACTGGATCTTGTGTTCACCCTGAGCAGTTCAGACATTGAGGACATCACTTACGAGAGGCCCCTTGGAGCTAGCGATCATGTGGTGCTGAGTTTTGATTATATAGTAGAGTTACAAGTGGAGAAGGTAACAGGAACTGAAGGAGTCATGCCAAACTATAAAAGGGGGGACTACACAGGTATGAGAAACTTCCTGCAGGAGGTTCAGTGGGACAGAGAAATGGTAGGAAAATCAGTAAACGAGATGATGGAATATGTGGCAACAACGTGCAAGGAGGCAGAGGAAAGTTTTGTTCCCAAGGGAAACAGAAATAATAGGAAGTCCAAAACGAGTCCTTGGTTTACCCGAAGGTGTAGGGAGGCAAAAACTAAGTGCAACAGAGAATGGAAAAGGTACAGGAGGCATAGGACCCAGGAAAACAAGGAGATTAGTAGAAGAGCCAGAAACGAGTATGCACAGATAAGGAGGGAGGCCCAGCGACAGTATGAAAACGACATAGCATCGAAAGTCAAATCTGACCCGAAACTGCTGTATAGCCACATTAGGAGGAAGACAACAGTCAAGGACCAGGTGATAAGGCTGAGGAAAGAAGGTGGAGAACTCACAAGAAACGATCAAGAGGTATGTGAGGAGCTCAACACGAGATTTAAGGAAGTATTTACAGTAGAGTCAGGAAGGACTCTGGGGGGACAGACCAGATGGGGACACCAGCAAGGAATACACCAACAAGTGTTGGACGACATACATACAGATGAGGAGGAGGTGAAGAAACTGCTAAGGGACATCGATACCTCAAAGGCAATGGGACCGGACAACATCTCCCTGTGGGTCCTTAGAGAGGGAGCAGATATGTTGTGCGTGCCACTTACCACAATCTTCAACACGTCCCTGGAAACTGGGCAACTACCTGAGGTATGGAAGACGGCAAATGTAGTTCCCATTTTTAAAAAAGGAGACAGAAAAGAGGCAACCCCTGCAACCACAAATAGGTGAGCACACACGCACGCACACACACACACACACACACACACGAGAAAATACAGCTATTTGCAACACGACTAGTCCCGGAGCTAAGGGGTATGTCTAATGAGAAGTTAAGGAGAGCATCAGGTAGCCGGCGCGCGGAGCAAAAAAAAAAATCGAAAAAATATTAAAATTGAGTTATTGTTACCAAAAAATAGCTGAACTTTCTGGCTACACTCTGGTATAATTATTATCCTTGTACGATGTTTCTAAAAGGAATTACAGTCATTTATAACAGGCATGGTGACAGCGCCTTGCATAATATGCGCTGACGCGGCATTTTTTTTTTAAGGGAACTCAGGCTGATGACACTGTAGGACAGGAGTACTATGATGATATGATAACGACATTCAAAATGAGAGAAACTGATACGGTGAACAAGTAACGTAATGTTTCAGTGAAAAGAAATAGGAACACAAGGACACAACTGAAAGTTGTAAACTGAGACGAGTCATAGGAATGTTAGGAAGTATTCCTTCAGCCTTAGAGTTGTTAGGAAGTGGAACAATCTGGAGAGTGTACTGGTAGAAAAGGGATCCATACATAGTTTTAAGAAGAGTTACGATAAAGCTTTTGAAGCCCGTAGAGAGTGGAACTAGTAGCGACCACGAAGAGGCTGGGGCAGGAGCTGTGAATCGACTGATGGAACCACATATAAGGGAGCATTTAGGTGAATACACAGAATCACACATGGATACACATAGACACAGACACACAGACACACAGACACACTCAAGGATACGCACAAGCAAACATTCTCTGTCTGTCTGTCTGTCTGTCTGTCTCTGTCTCTGTCTCTGTCTCTCTCTCTCTCTCTCTCTCTCTCTCTCTCTCTCTCTCACTTTAAGACAGCAGGCAATAACAATCACGGCAGCAAAGATTGTCTTCTTTATTTCCATTTCCGGTTACTTCGTGTTTCTCAGAATAGTCTCCCAGAACCTCAGCCACTGTAAACCCAGGTTCTTGCTTCCCCTGGGTAGTGTACCAGTGTTCTTGCTTCCCCTGAGTAGTGGACCAGTGTTCTTGTTTCCCCCTGGGTAGTGCACCAGTGTTCTTATCTTCTCCTGGGTAGTGTAACAGTGTTATATTTTCCTCCATGGGTAGTGTACCAGTGTTCTTGTTCCTTCTGGGTAGTGAACCAGTGTTCTTGCTTCCTCTTGGGAAGCGTAACAGTGTTCTTGCCTTCCCTGGGTAGTGTACCAGTTTTCTTGCCTTCCCTGGGTGGTGTACCAGTGTTCTTGTCTTCTCCTGGGAAGTGTACCAGTGCTCTTGCTTTCCTATGGGTAGTGTACCAGTGTTCCTGTCTTCTTCTGGGCAGTGTGCCAGTGTTCTTGCTTTCCTCTGGGTAGTGTACCAGTGTTCTTGCCTCCCCCTGCGTAATGTACCAATGTTATTGCTTCCCCATGGGTAGTATGCCAGTGTTTTTGCTCTCCCTAAGTAGTACACCAGTGTTCCTGTCTTTCCTTGGGTAATAGACCCGTGTTCCTGAGTGTCTTCATCCTGAGAAGCCGTGTTCCTTCCTGTGTCCTTTGGGAGAAGCCGTGTTTATCTTGAGAACCAGTGTTCTTGCCTATCTTCCTCCTGAGAACGCGTGTTCTTGCCTGTCTTTATCCTAACACCCCGTGTTCTTGCCTCTCTCACTGCCGTCAGCCCTTGTATTGAACGGACGTCTGGGCTATTGCATTTGCCAACCAAAATATATTACGTTCGGAATATTTTTCCAATTTCACACAGATTTCGAAATCTAGAAGAGCTCTCGAGCCTACTAAAAGGAATCCCTAAGATGGTATTTACACTTCAGAATATATTTATATATCGGAACGCGGAGCGGAGAAGATTTTCTGACAACTGTGTATCAACGGAGACGTTTTTTTCTGGTGGTTGGCTGAATATCTTCACCCGCTACGTTATCACCTGGTGGTTGATTGAACGTTTCCAGTCAGTCAATCAGCAGCAACTAATACGTTGACTGAATGTTGAAACTGATTACGATATCTCCTTTTCATTGGGGAACGTTTCCACCAAGTATGTTGGCTCCTTCTTTTAGTTTAACGTTTTTCTCTAGCTGAACGTTTTGTCACCCAATACGTTTTCTCATGCTTTTTGACCGAAAATTTTCATACATTGCTTTATAGCCTGGTGGTGAGCATAACGTTAGAGCCTTCACGTTTTTTTTCAGTAGACAGTGTCTTTTTATTTACTAAAACATAAGATATATCACTATGTCGAGGAGACAAGACACAAGAATGTGAATTCAGTACGATAAAAAGGCTCATAACAATATTAATTCCTTTCCTTGTTAAATGGCTGCGGATACTTACAAACAGCTGAGTGTGATCAACAGATGACGAAAATGGATTGTCAAACACTCCAGCGTCTGGTGGTGCATCTCCAGGCGCTTCATTCAGTCACTCTTAAAATTACGACGAGTGCTTCTACCTACCTGTGTGTATTTAACGATTTGTAATCCTCGATTTGTTTACGGGAGTCGAGACTCAGCTCCTGGCTCTGTCTCATAGATTAATCTGAAAGGCATCACAGACTGCTGATCTCTTGACCTCTTTTATATCTGATCTTGATGCTGTGTGTTTTAAGTTTGCCTCCATCAATGAATCAATTCATTTTTCAACCACTCTGAGACTTAAGAAATACTTCTTTACATCCCCAATTGCTCATCTGTATCTTCATCTTCCATAACTCAACCAGTCTGTCCCTATGTGCTCTATTAATTCTTCAGTTCATAGCACTTTGAAGCTGAAGACCCATTGCTGGGCCGGGTATTCAATAAACTGACGTAACATATGTGATTTACAAGGCTCTGAAGGCTCCTTTAAGTTCCCGAATGATATTCTGATGTTTGCTAATCTTCATATGACGCAAACATTAAGCAGTTTACGTATATGCTAAGCATTACATTAGTCCCCAGATCTTTTACACTATCAGGTATGTGCTCGGTGTCCGGTATACCTTCATCTTCTGCAGCTCGTATTACCTTGCATTTGTTGGAATTCCAAACAAGAAGCCACTTATCTGTATACATATGTAGTCTTTTAAGGTTTCCCTGATGTTTGTCACTGTTCTTCCCTGATATTATTCTCATTAGTTTTACATTTACAAACAGTGACGAATATGACTCAGTTTCCTCTGGTAGGGAGGTCGTTCAAGAATATTATGAACATTTGTGTTCCTAGAAATGATCCTTGGGAAACCCCACATTTTACTTTCTAGCATACTGACGTCTCCCCTTATAGTGATACTCTCTAACTTCTTTTATCCTTGGCTTCACATCAAGGCGCATAAATAATAGGAGTCCTCAGGTTGTCCATCAATCTTTGCAAGATTGATGGACTGACTACATCGATTCAAGGCTGAGAGACATATTACCTCAAACTCCTGTTCTTCATCATTCTCCTTTGTATAGAGAATGATGAACACTGAATAATGAAGCCACTGTGTGGCGAAACGCTTCCTCAATAAAGATACCGAAGTGTTGCACATGTGCCTTATTTATCAACTTGTCGGTTCTCTGAACCATTCATCTACACGTTCACAAGTACCTAGGGTGAGAGGATTATTAATGCTATAGCACATTTCAACGGAAACCAAGTTTCCTAGGTACTCAGATTATTCATAAGATATGGACAACATAGCATGCAGGAATACTTGTGGAACGTGTGAAGAGGTCATGGAGAAAAAAACAATTACATGTGACTTATACTCTTCTAAACATCATATCTCCACTTCCAGCAGAGGTGCTTCTGGATGTGCAATAAGGACATAGGACTTTGAGCAAGATTTGGAAAGTACTAAGGAGGGTACAAAATATTAAACAGGAAAACACGGCCTTCTCTAGATAGTCTACCGGAGATATGTAGAACATGGGAGGAAAAAAAGTTACAGGAACAGAAAGCCATCAAACTGAAGCGGCGACTTCCACACAGTTGGAATGTGAAAGACTAGCCAAGATAACAGAATTTAAATGCCCATTTTACAGCAGACTCAGAAACGATTATAGACCATTGAATAAATTACATGTAAGCGGAACAACACTCTACACAGACTTCAGCCCTAGTATTAAGCTACAGACATTAATACAGACTCCATTAGAAACTCGTCTATCGCCTTTACCACAGCCATCATTAGAGATTTAGTAGCGCAGGAGTCTGCTTCTGGGGACGGTGTTGGTACAGTTCCAGTAATAGCTGTTAGTGCTGCTGATTCGGGTGCGGTTGCGGAAGATAGTGTTAGTGCAGATCTAGAAACTGCACCATTTGAGAACTCAGCTTTCACAAATTCTAACCAGCTGAAATCAGAATTGTACAGATTCTATGATGAGGTATCTGTAGGAATGAGATATGCGGGTAAACGAATGAGATGTGCAACTTTGACCACCTAAAAAAACGCCATGACTTCCCGACGAAAGGAATGTGTCGTTCTACCTCCTGTTAACATATTCACCCTAAATGTGTTATACATTATTCCATGAAAAATAATGAAAAACTGCCCTGCATGCTATTTGAAAGGAGCGAGGAGGTACAGATACCACAAACCTTGGGGGAAAAACAGAGTAGCTACAACCCTTCAATGGCAAGACATTTTTAAGTGCTAGGAAACAGTAAAAAATGGAAAGACAGATTAAAAATATACCACCACCTCCGAGCCTTGTAGGATGAGAGATACCCAATGGCCACCACTCCAGAACCACAAATACTAATGCCAACAAAAAATATCCTCCAACAAACAAGCAATACGACAACAACAGTGTTTAAAAATATACAGGACCTTAAGCCATTACTCGTATGGTCAAATGCGATGTCTGTCGCGTTCACAGATACCCACACAAACGACCACTTTGACAATGAAATATAGATAACAGGGTACAACATATTTAGATGTGAGAGAAAAAAACAGGCAACAAGAAGGAGTACGGGGTTGCCTGTGTGTTAAGAGTCGTTCAATTGCACAGAGTTACTAAACACAACAAATGATGTAGTTGAAGTTTTGGCAATAAACATAGTGGTTTCATATAAGCAGCCAGACGCAAATGCCCGACAGTACAAGGAACAGTTATTGGAAATTTATTACTATCTGCAAAATCTTCCAACCACAGCCGCAAGTATATCTTCCATCTTGGTGATTCAAATTTAAGACATAAAATGGAAGAATGTAACATATAATGTTATAGCGGAGATAATCCCAGGAGGAAGCTCAGAGGAAAATTCTAACACACGTGAATTGCAAAATCTTGGTAATAAATTCAGTTCAAACCAGCAAATAGTGGAGCCAACAAGACTGGAAAACACACTTGACTTTTTGTTCACGAATAATGATCACCTCGTACGAAATATAACATAATAATAATAATAATAATAATAATAATAATAATAATAATAATAATAATTAGCCTTATTTCTACAAGTACATGTTACAACTTATACAAACCATAGCTGACATCAGTGACATACTATAAAAAAAAGCCCCTGGTTATGCAGAGCATTCCAGGCATTAGCGTTAATTTTGTCCCCAGGATGCGACCCATACCAGTCGACTAACACCCTGCTCATCTTTGTTACTGCTAGGTAAACAGGGACAGCAGATGTCTTAAGGAAATGTGCCCCATTGTTTCCACCACTACCGGGGATCAAACAATTAACCTCAGTGTGCGAGCTGAATGCGCTACGAACCGAACTACGGGACACAACCTAATCGAAGTTCTTACTTGTATGCACAGTGGCCATGACCAATAAAATGGAAACAGTTATGGTGAAATTTTTACCAAATTTAGCTTTAACAATCAAAATTCCTGGGATGAAATGAATCGTGCCCTTAATGAAACATGCTTAGAAGATATTCTAAATAACATAGATCTAAATATCCAGGAGAGACAGAAGCTAGAAGCAGTTAATGAAAATGAAAGAAATCCAAAATATTTCTTTCCATGTGTCATAAACAAAGCAAAAAACCACATTTATTATATCGCGTCCTTGCTTAAACAAGATGGCACTTACACGAACAACAGAAAAGAAATGAGTGAGATCCCGAACTCTCAATATGATTCAGTATTTAGTAGGTCGTTAATCAGATTAATGACAGACAATGCAAACGAGTTTTTCATGGCCGAGATTCAGAGCTGTTTTCATTACCCATGTACCCTCCTCCAAGTCCAGACTCGTGGAACTCCCTGTTCATGAAGAACTTCAAGACTGTAAGTATACTATGGAGAGAGAGAGAGCCAGGACACGGGAGTCATCACACAGTGGCTAAAAATGGATATAGCCTCACTCCACAAACGTTACAGTAAACCAAAAGACAGATAGTACTAGCAACCCACATTAAAAAAATATTTGAACGGGTTCTAAGAAATAAGACTTCCAACCACTGGCGTTCTAAATAATTACCCAACCCCGGGCAACACGGGTTCAGAGGTTGTCGCTCCTGCCTCTCGCAATTACCGAACCACTTTGACATGCTCTTAAATGCACTGGAAGACAAAGAGAACGGAGATGTAGTAATAACGCAAAAAAAAAAAGAAAAAAAAGGCGTGATAAAGGAATAACTAAGAAAATGAGTAGATAGATGTTTAACTTTCCAGTTATCTGAACACAGCGAAGGATGATAAACAGAGTTAAGTCGGAGGCTGCCACAAAAAACTTTGTTCCAAAAGGAAAAGCACTTCTAATCCTTTTCCTCATCCTTATATCTGACTTAGAGAGGTAAACGTCGTGTCTTCCTTAGCAGACGATAATAGAACCTCCATGAGAGTGTCATCCATTGAGGACACTGCCAATCTCCAAGCGGATATAAAGCAAATTTTTCAGTGGTCTGCGGAAAGCAATATGAAATTCAATGGGACAAATTTCAGTTACTCTATTATGGAAAACTTGAGGAAATAATAGCCAAAGCGGAGTATAAAGCAAATTCTAATCACATAACAGACTAGGGACTCATAATGTCAGAGGCTCTCACCTTCAAGTATCACAATCTCAATATCACATCTGCGAGGAAAATAACAGAATGGATAATGGGAACGTTTAAAACAATGGAAGCCGTACCAGTAATGATCCTCGTACATTCTCTTGTTCTCTTTAGTCTCGAATACTGCTGTACATTAGCAATCTCATTTTAAGGCAGGCGAAATTGCTGATCTAGAGAATGTAGAGAGAACCTTCACTGCACATATTAGTTCAGTAAAGCACCTCAGTTAATGGGAATATGTGAAGTCCCTTGATCTGTATTCCCTGGAACGCAAGAAAGATGCTTCATAATCTACACTTGTAAAATCTCATTGGGACTGGTCCCAAATCTGCACACAGAAATTACACCTTACGAAAGCAAATTACTCCACAGACAATGCAACATCCTCACAGTGAAAAGCAGTGGTGTCATAAGCACACTAAGAGAAAACACAAACCATACCACAAGCGGGGATAGAACTCGCGATCAGATCGTGGGTTTCATTCCCGCTCATGGTATGGTTTGTATGCAATCGTGTCATTACGATTTCGTGAGTCAAAAAACACAGTTTCCTGGGCTCAAATCTGTTGCTTAATAGCCTCCCATCATATGTAAGGAGGCTTACCAATAGACCCCTGGCTGTCTTCAAGAAGGAAATGGGCTGATACCTAAAGTCAGTACCCGATCAACCAGTTTTTGGTTCGTTCGCTAGATTGCTTGCAACCAGCAGTAACAGCCTAGCTAATCAAACCCTGATCCACAAGGAGGCCTGGTCGAGAACCTGGCCGCGGGGGGCGCAGACTCCCGGAGAACTCTCCAAATAGACTCCCATCTTCAATAATTTTTTCACAATTTTTAAAAAATTTCTATTGGCTATAGTACTTACCAATTTCTCTTTACAATCATTATATTAATTAATTACTGTCATTCAAATTAAAAACAAAACTATTATCCGTTCACCTCCACAGTCGCCTTAATTCTCTTGTTGTTCCTACAGAAGATGTCAAGAAATATTCCTTATCTACTCTTACATTATTTTTACCCTAAATGTGGTTATCATGTCTCCTATTTTCCTCATGTCAGTCAACATGATCATCTCTAGCGTTTTTATCCTTTCCTCACCACTCATATTTAACAACTTTTGTTATTAACTTTGAGCCTTGTCTATCTCCGTATTTTTCTTGTGTGTGGTCACCTGTACAGCACATTGCAGGTTCCAGTGTTGGCCTCATTACCCTTGTAAACAGTCATTTCAACATTTTTATATACATTTATTTGAAAGCAAGTTTAGCGCATCAGTTTCTCACAGTTTGATATCTTTCGGTGACCTTTTTTTAATAATAACTCCTAGATCCTTTTCTTTGTCTTTTATTGTCAATAAAAGACAAATGTGGCGTGAGTGTGCTGTCCCCCATATCCATTACGGGCATTTGTCTACTTTCATTTCCCTCAGCCATCAATCACTCCATTTCCTCACTTTTTCCAGATCATCCTATAGAGTTTTAAAGCCATTTATGTTATTTAATTTACAAAAGATTTTTTTACTATTTTCAAACATATTCATATAGTTTTCTATTCCTTCTAATAAGTCATTTATATAAGATATATTATGAAAATTTGCTTGTTGGTTTGTGGTCTGTTTTTATAACTCACATCCAATGAAAGTCAGAGGTTTCTTGTACCCAGGAGCAGGTTTTAGGATATATGGTATTCCAAAACTTTAAATGAGGGGGTGGTGCCCCGTGAGTGGGCATTTTTTTTTTTTGCTACATTACTTTGAGTGACACCCAGTTTTAAAGTTTCTTTTCCTGTAAATTGAAAAACATTCACGGCTTGTCGGACTTTTTTTGGGGGGTTGATTATGTTGACTATGTTGATTGGTTATGTTAGTATTTGAGAATGACATGCCTAGTATGGGCCAGTAGACCTTCTGCAGCGTTTCTCCATTCTGATGTTCATATTAAAAAAAATACAGTATTCCAAAATTTTTATTTATGGGTCTGATCATGGACCGGGCCAGGGGGTGTTGACCCCCAGAACACCCTTCAGGGGTCTGATCATGGACCGGGCCAGGGGGTGTTGACCCCCAGAACACCCTTCAGCTAGACTCTTTTGGGTGAATGAATTTTAATAAGAAGAGAAAAAACACAACCCAAATGAAATCTGTCATATATTTTTGTTAAAGAATATTTAAAAAATATTAAAGAATATTACATGCACAGCCTCCTGTTAAGGTTATTACTGTGGCTTGAGACCTCCACATCTGCATCCTGACAAGGTGAGTGCAGAGGCATACTCCCGAAACTTGCTTCCTGAGTCTCAGGTACAAAAGCATGAGTCCCCCACACATGCCTCCTAACAAGGTGGGTGTAGGGCAGTGAGTTCCCACCACTAAACTCTTGACAAGGCAAATGCACAGGCATAAATCCCCACACCAGTCTCCTGAGAAGGTGTTGTGAGTACATAAGTTCACCACACCATGATGAGGGTGTGAGTGCAACTCACCCACACCTGCCTCCTGACAATCTGTAAGCAGGGGCATGAGTCCAGGTTCTCCACACGTTTCCTGTCAAGGATGGTAAAGGGACACAAATCCTGATTACCTGTTATGCGACTAAGCAGGCATAGACATGAGTCCCCTCATACACACCTAATGACTAGGCAGGTGTAGGGGTGTGAGACCCCAACATCGGAAAAAACTTTAGAAACCATCGGAAGAATTTCTAAAGAGCATTTTTTTCGTTGCCGTTTCTTGCATTTATAGCTCATAAAAGACACGAAATATACCCAGGAAGCGCCGGGTTATTCTGCTTGGATAGATTAAAAAAAATGTTGGGGTAAGTAGAGATGTTTGTGGCACTATTTATGACATTTCTGCATGTAGAAAACTTTTGACCGAGTTTTCCATGAAAGACTAATTTGGAAACCTAAATAAGTCTTTCACAGGGAACTCTGTTAAATGTTTTCATTAAGTCTATATCAAAACACTTCTCCCACCCATTTCTTTCTTGAATAATTTCCATTCCTCTGCTATAACTTAACAGGCTTGATCAAAAATAAATTTTCTAAAAATGAAGTTGCCATTCCGTCAGTTCTTTACTTGTCAGGATCTGGTACCAATTTCCTTACTTTCTCAGGTATTAAGTACCACCAGTTTTTATGTAATACCTCACACATTCCTTCTCTTCCTCTGTAATTTTGACGCTGTTATTTATTATTTGTATTTATTCTTTGAAATCTAATTTAAGTTTAAACAATCTTAAATAAAAGATTTGGCTCTACCTTGTTTTCTACTGTTTTTATCTTCCTCGATTTTCTGATAGGTTATATATATATATATATATATATATATATATATATATATATATATATATATATATATATATATATATATATATATATATATATATAACCTATATATATATATATATATATATATATATATATATATATATATATATATATATATATATATATATATATATATATATATATATATATATATATATATATATATATATATATATATATATATATATCCAATACTTTATTTAGACCATCTTTTATTATTACTTCCTAAATTGCTTTTTTTTTATGGGAATAAAATGAAATATTGGATTCTCTTCAGTCTCCCTAAAAAAATAGTATTTCAAAGCATATTTTCCTTTGTAATAATTTAGGAATTCGTCTTTGTTTTTCTCTCTGTATGTCATTCATAGTTACCAGAAGATATTTCCAAGAGTGAATTTAAATAGTTTTAGTTGAAAATTTCTTCTTCTTTTGAAAAAATAATATGTCTAGTATAGCTCTGTGTGTGCTCACCTAGTTGTGGTTGCAGAGGTCGAGTCATAGCTCCTGGCCCCACCTCTTCAATGGTCGCTATTAGGTTCCTTTTCCTGCTCCATGAGCTTTATCATACCTGTGTGTATGTGTGTGTGCGTGTGTTTGAATGTGTGTGAATGTGTGCGTGTGTGTGTGTGTGTGTGTGTGTGTGTGTGTGTGTGTGTGTGTGTGTGTGTGTGTGTGTGTGTGTGTGTGTGTGTGTGTGTGTGTGTGTGTGTGTGTATTCACTTAACTGTGGTTGCAGGTGTCAATTCGTAGCTCCTGGCCCCGCCTCTTCACTGATCGCTACTGCGTCCACTCTCTTCCTGCACCTCGAGCTTCATCATACATCATCTTAAAGCTATGTATGGATAGTACATCGCTCTCAGTGGCAAAATAAATACTTCCTAATATCCTTGTGGCTCATCTGAGTTTACAACTTCCAGTTGGTCTCTCACATCTCTGAAATATTCTGTCCCTATCCACCTTGTCAATTCCTCTCGGTATTTGATATGTTATCATGTCCCTCCTATTTTTCAGTTTTGTCAGGTTGAATTACCTTAACTTCTCCTCGTAGGACAAACCCCTCATTTCCGGGACTAGTCTTGTTGCAAACCTTGGCCCTTTCTCTAATTTCCTGACGTGTTTGACCAGGTGTGGGTTCCATACCGGCGCTGCATACTCCAATATGGACCTGACGTACACGGTGTACAGTGTCGTGAATGACGAAACGCTATTCTCAGGATTGCAATGCGCTCGCTATGATGCTTACCTCAAGATCCTTTTCCTTCAGTGAATCTTCCAGCCTTTGACCTCTTAGGCTGTGCTCCGTCTGTTGTCTCCTTTGCCCTTCCCCCATCTTCATAACTTTGCACTTGCTGGGGTTAAACTCCAGGAACCATTTGTCAGACCAGTCTTACAGCCTGTCCAGATGCCCTTGTAGGCTTACCTGATCCTTATCCGCCTGTATTCTCCTCATTAGTTTCACATCGTCATGTCATTGACATATAGAAGAAACATCATATGACCTAGGACTGACCCTTCTGGAACGCCACTCGACACATGCACCCACTCTGACTCCTCTTATCGGACCAACATACGTTATTTCCTTCCTGTCAGGTATTCCCTGATCCATTGCAGTACTTTTGTTCCTGTTCCTGCCTGCTCCTCTAGTTTTTCAACCACTCTCTTGTGTGAAAAAATGACGAAAGCCTTCTTACAGTCCAAGAAGATGCGGTCTACCCATCCCTCTCTCTCCTGTATTACTTCTGTTACATTTTCATAGAACTCCAATAGGTTAGTGAACCAGGCTTTCCCTTCCCTGAAGCTGTGCTGGTTGTCATATATTAGACCATTCCGTCTAGGTGCTCCATCACTCTTTTCCTGATAATCTTCTCCATAACTTTATATACCATACATGTGCAGCCCGTCTCCATTCATAAAAATTGGGACTACATTTGCTGTCTTCCACACCTCAGGCAGTTGCCCTGTTTCGATAGATTTATTGAAGATTGTTATTAGAGGCACACGCAGTGCGTCTGCTCCTTCTCTTAGGACCCAAGGAGAGATATTATCTGGGCCCACCGACTTCGGGGTATCTAGTTCTCCTAGCAGTTTCTTCACCTCCTCCTCAGTTGTGTGCAGTGTGTCCAGTACTTGCTGGTGCACCCTAACACCTCAGTTTTCTGGGAGCCTTTGTGTCTCCACTGTGAATACCTCCCTGAATCTTGAGTTGAGCTCTTCACATATTTCCTGGTCGGTCTCTGTGAGCTCCCCTCCTTCCTTCCTCAACTTGATTATCTGTGTGTGTGTGTGTGTGTGTGTGTGTGTGTGTCAGTATTTTGTATGTCGTTATCATGTCCCCCCTATCTCTCCTGTGTGTGTGTGTGTGTGTGTGTGTGTGTGTGTGTGTGTGTGTGAGAGAGAGAGAGAGAGAGAGAGAGAGAGAGAGAGAGAGAGAGAGAGAGAGAGAGAGAGAGAGAGAGAGAGAGAGAGGTGATACCGACAGATTGTATAAAAGGACACTTGTGTACAGTTCAGGACATTTAAAAAATGCCCAGAACTGTACTCAATAAATGTCCTGAACAAGTGTCGTTTCCCACAGTGAGTATATGGACCCAGTCAAGAGCGAGCATAGAGCCTTAGACCTAACAGTTTTTGTAACTGCTAAGCCACGTCATAACAAGGCTGTCACAGCCGGGTTCAAGGGTTCCACTCGAACAACCTTCAAGAGCGAGACATTAATGTGAGTTAAGCGCTCTTGATCCATATAACTGAAGTTACCCATCTTCCTCGGATTAATCCCGATCATCTCCCATTCCCCAAGCAGTCATCAAGGCTGTTGGTGCTAGCGACGTGCAAGACAACATATCCAACATAACCTGACCAATCATGCATGAGCAGCTGGTGATTCATTACTAGTGGCAGTTTTTTGACGTAAAGGCAGCTGATAAATTATAATGTTGTTTAACGTAGAATATTGCTAATTAGTTTGTGTTATTAATGTGCATAATAAATATGCTTAATTATTGTGCTTTATTACAGCAGCATTAATTAAAGTTGTATTTTCTGCTTTATTCTTCAAACTAGTTTTATGGCATACATTTTGTTAAACTGTTAGAGTTAGCGTTAAGTATATACACACTAGAGGATAACTGAAGTGTAATTTACACTTGTCAATACTTAGTAATAACCCACATGGAGACAGAAAATCAGAAGATTAATGAATCTATATATTTCGATCCCCTTCTGGGGTGGTTTTCTGAAGAGGATCCCAGAAGGGGTCGAAATATATAGATCAATTAACCTTCTGAGCTTTTGTCTCAGTGAGTTATTACTGAACACATTAGTTTAAAATTATATACCAACCACAATTTAGTGACGCCTTTACAGAAAATCATTGTCATAATCATTACTGGCGAGAACTTCATGCCTTTGTATCTGACAAATGTTCAATTCATTCAACACTAAAACCAGATGACGTCAGTGAAAGAACTCATCACTGTAAAGGATGTACTCAATGTACGTACTCAAAGTGAGAGAGAGAAGAGCCAATGTTTACCAAACTTACCAAGTATATTGGTGCTTCACCAGAGAAATTGTTACTTCAGCCTATCGCAATATACAAACTATTATGAACACAGGTTCAATAATAAAGGGGTTGTAATACCTGGCCTTAAATCAAGTCCCCAGAAAAAAACCCACATGCGCTGTATAATCCTACGGGTTTAGCGCTTCCACTTGATTATAATATATAATGCGGTGTTATAAACACCAAATAAATACCAACAAAAACTGTAGCTGTGTTTGATAACTGTAGTTAGTTATTTTATCTATTAGTTTTTTTTTTAATATTCTTTACGAAGAAAAGCTGAATTATACTATTATAATGACAGTTTTTCAAATAACAATTTCAGCTTTGTTCTGGAATATTTTCTTTCGTGTATTCAATAACTAACCAGGTGTTGTTTTGCTTAAGAGACACTTTTGAGGCGGAAACCTGGTGATGCACCGGGTCGAGGGGGCGTTGACCCCCGAAATATTCTCCATTGTTAGACTTTGGAGCAGAGCTCTTCTCCAGGATGAGAGACTGACCACCTCAGTACTACTACTACTTTGAGAGTGATGGACTGATTACATTGTGTCTACTGCTTCCGCTACCTCCTCTGTATTAGACTGATGAAGGTTACTGTGCAGGCGAAACACACTGTGGGAGTGAAAGGCATTGTAGATTGTTGGAGTGAGAGGCATGGTAGACATTGAGAAAGGCATGGTACACTGTGGTAAGGAATAAAGGTACCTAAATGTTGCGTATGTTTATTTATAGTCGGTATTACATTCCACTGGCTAATTCAAACTCTCCAGACAGACTCCGGGTTGACAATATTTGATAGAGTATTTTTCTTTGAAAAGGAACTTCACAAACGATTATAGGAAACGCAGATTAGAAAGAGAATTTCTTTTCACGGGAATTCTCAACCAGAAACTTAAGATCCTGAGAAGATTAAGGGACTTTTCTTGAAGAAGAGCGAGGGGTAGGAGACGGTAGATAAGGTAGGGTACAGAGGTGATTGAGGTGGTGCCGGAGTAGAGATAGTGGTGGTGGTAGAGATGGTGGTAGTAGTAGTAGTAGTAGTAGTAGTAACAGTAGTAGTAAAAGTCGCAGTAATGGAAGAGATATTAGAAATTATAGTGGTGGAAGAGGTGGTAAAGGTCGTACAAGTGTTAGTGATCGTAGTGATTTCTGAGGTGGTAGAGAAGATAAGAGGAAGAGGTGATGGTAGTAAAAGTGTGGTGGTGATGGTGGTAGTGGTAGAGGCGAAAGTGGTAGTGGTGGTAAGGGAGATAGTGGTGATGGTGATGTTAGAGGTAGTAGAAGTAGTAGTGATGATAGAAGCAGTAGTGATGGTAGCAGTGATAATAAAGGTGAGGTTAGTGGTAAAATTGATAGTGGTGGCAATTGTAGCAAAGGTGGTAGTGGTGGGGATGGTGGTAGTAGTGGTAGTGACATATATTTCAACGTGCAGAAGGTCGTATCCTCGGTACTTGTTTTTGATGACAGCTTGCCAGGGTCTGGCAAGGGTTAGTCAAGTCTTCTATTCCTGGGTAACAGGACTGCCAGATGCTCCCGATTTTATGTACAACGAACTGACCTTCAGTGAAGCGAAAAAAAAGACTGTTTTTGCATATGCCTATGAGGCCTGATCTCAGACCGGTCCGCGGGGGCGTTGACCCCCAAAACCCTCTCCAGGCAAACTCCAGGTCTCCAGGCCTATGAAGCCGACGCAGTGCTTCTTTCAGATTGTTATTACCTTAAAGATGACTTATTAATGATAATTCTACTGGTAAGGAGGTAATGGGTAAGTCCACACCTGATATGTTAGTTGTTCCTAGAAACGTTTAGGTCCAAGGGTAGATCAAAACTCTTTTATCAGGGAACATTAAGCGTTACCAAAACCTGTTATCGATTCAGTAAATTGTTTGATTGGCCAGTTGAAAATAGGAAGTCCAGGGCGAGTGTTAGTAGGTTGAAAATCCTGGACATTACATCAAACCTGCACTATTTCGTACCATACGAGCTGATGAACCCTTCTCAGACCTGATCATAGACTGTGCGGACCTTTACCTAAGGCCAAATCAGGTGACCAGTAGATCTTTATCATCTCAAGATTAAACAACCAGGTATCCAGAGGTAGGACATATGCGTTGTGTGAATACCAAGGCAGTTTTAAAAGGCTCATTAGATTTAAGTCCAAAGAGGGAATCATAGGGACTATTCAGAGTGACTAAGGAGTCAGTTTTACTTCAAAAGCCTTGAGAGATATTTTCAGCAGCTTTGGTATTAAACAGTCCCTTTCCCCAACCTTTTACCCTCAGTCCCAAGAAACGCTGGGAAGATTCCAACAAAATTAGATAAGAATGATGCGTACTTTTTCCTTCAGACTGGGATGAGTCTTCGCATTTTCCTGCTCCTTGCAATGAGAGAAACCGCGCAGGAATTTAGAGGGTACAGTTCTTCAACCCCATGGACATCACACTTCATCCTTTGTAAATGGTCCAAATCGGACCGAAACGTCGTTATAAGCTTCATGCTACTATGTGCGAATTGTTTGTGTATTGTGGTGTTAGAGGAAAATATATGATACACGTTTAGAGCTATAGAGACAGAGTAGTATAGCGGTATTAGAGGGATGGAGGTGAAAAAGTATAGGAGTGGTAGAGGTTTATATGAGTGGTATATTAGAGGTAATAAATGTATGGAAGTGGCAGATGTAATAGAGGTTTCAGAGGCATAGAGGCAGTCTAGATACAGAGGCGACAGAGGTAAAGAGGTGGTAGGGGAAATGAGGAGGTAGAGGTAGATACGTAGATGGCAGAGGCATAGAGGTGGAAGGGGTATACTGGTTGCAGAGGAACAGAGGAATATAGGTACAGAAGTTAAGAGATAGCAAAGGTACAGCGATATTGAGGTACAGAGATAGTGGAGTTACAGTAGTATAGAGGTAGTAGACGTACAGAGGTATAGAGGTAGTAGAGGTATAGCGGTGGTAAAGATATAGAAGAATGGAAAGTGCAGTGGCACAGAGGCAGTAGCGGTACAGAGGTATAAAGGTAGAGGTATAAAGATATAGATGTAGCAGAGGTACAGAGGTCTGGATGTGGTAGGTATACAGCCGTAGCAGAGATATAGAAGTAGAAGTATAGAGGTGGTTGACGTACAGAGGTATGGGAATAGTAGAGGTGTAGCTGTAGCAGTGATACAGAAGTACAGAGTAAGGATATAGAGTAAGCAAAGGTACAGAGGTGATAGAGGTGTCGAGCGAGCCACCCTCACAATGACTGGAAGCCTGGAGAATTGAGAGAGAATTAGTGGGACATGGTTGGGATAACCATGAGATTGCTACACCTCGTTACCCACCCATCCAGGTTTTGTCAGTTTCTGTGCCCATCCTCGTTGATTGAGGCTTAACACGAAGCTAATGACTTCATACTACACACTGGGTCTCTGTTCCACACACTCACTGTGGGTGTCTGTTCCACACACACACTGTGGGTCTCTGTTCCATTCACTGTGGGTCTCTGTTCCACACACACTGTGGGTCTCTGTTCCACACACACACAGTGGGTCTCTGTTCCACACACACACTGTGGGTCTCTGTTTCACACACACACAGAGGGTCTCTGTTCCACACACACTGTGGGTCTCTGTTCCACACACACACAGTGGGTCTCTGTTCCACATACACACTGTGGATCTCTGTTCCACACACACACAGTGGGTTTCTATTCCACATACACACTGTGGGTCTCTGTTCCACACACTGTGGTTCCCTGTTCCACACACTGTGGTTCCCTGTTCCACACACTGTGGTTCCCTGTTCCACACACTGTGGTTCCCTGTTCCACACACTGTGGTTCCCTGTTCCACACATTCTGGGCCTCTGTTCCATACACTGTGGATCTTTATTTCACATACCATATGTATTATCATTAACATTTAGAATGGTCATATTTGGCTTCTAAGTAACTCTTGTTTGTGCAGTGGGAACTGGAATCCCAAATGCTATCTCTATGTATATAGTAGCTATTCTATTAGGTTTATACAGTGTATACAAGAGCATGTAGTGGGAAAGGGCAACCTGCCCCTCATTCGATAGCCTCGAGAACAGGCTGAGATGACGTCGTAACTATCCTGCCTTGCCTATATTTGTTGCTCTTATGATAGATCAGGAGTTCCCAACCTGGGGTACATGTACTCCCAGAGGTACATAAACCTCTGAGAGTATAACCATTGTGTACACTGCTGTACAGTGTGCAATGTACACTGTACAGCAGTGTACACTATATGTAATGTAGAATATAAGCAATACAGAACATCCTTGTTACAAATCAGCTGATAAAGAAAGCAGTCAACTAGGTAAGCTCTCCTTCCTCTTTCCTGTTACAAAGTTGCATGTATGTAGCACTTCAAAATTAATACTCTCGTAAAAATCATACAGAACGCATTCTGAATGTGTTCTAGTCTAATCTAGAGACATACGAGGGTAGCCGACAGCTCTCTGCTTTAAGTTATCCACAAGAATTAATCGTGAGGGGAGTTGGTGTCATTTGTGAGCAAAGTTACACGCGTGAAATTTTTCAGGTAAGAGGTACTCACATTTGTCAATTAGCTTCATTACTTCTTACAGTGAGTTCCATTTAGCGTATTTCATCTACAGACATCAACAGCCAGCATATTTGCCACTCACCCTCTCGAACTCCACGCTCGCGCACACACACACACACACACACACACACACACACACACACACACACACACACACACACACACACACACAGACACACACACACACACACACACACACACACACACAGGGGTCAGTCCTAGGACCAGTGCTATTTTTGGTAAATGTGAATGAGTGCTATTTTGGGTATATGTGAATGACGTAACGGAAGGGATAGACTCAGAAGTGTCCCTGTTTGCAGATGATGTGAAATTAATGAGGAAAACTAAATCGGATGAGGATCAGGCAGGACTACGAAGAGACGTGGACAGGCTGGAAGCTTGGTCCAGGAACTGATTCCTCGAATTTAACCCAACCAAATGCGGTCATGAGGTTCGGGGAAAGGCAAAGAAGACCGCAGACAGAGTATAGGCTAAATGGCCAAAGACTGCAATCCTCACTCAAAGAAAATGATCTTTGGGTGAGTATAACACCAAGCATATCTTCTGAGGCACACATCAACCAGATAACTGCTGCAATATATGGGAGCCTGGCAAACCTGAGAATAGAGTTCCAATACCTCAGTAGGAAATCGTTCAAGACTCTATACACCGTGTACGTCAGGCCCATACTGGAGTATGCAGCGCCAATTTGGAACCCACACCTGGTCAAGCAGGTCAACAAATTAGAGAAAGTGCAAAGGTTTGCAACAAGGCTAGTTTCAGTGCTAAGGGGAATGTCCTACGAAGATAAATTAAGAGAAATTGGCCTGACGACACTAGAGGACAGGAGAGTTAGGGAAGACATGATAACGACTTACAAAATACTGTGAGGAATTGACAAAGTGGACAGAGAGATTGGACACAGAAACAAGGGATCACAATTGGAAGTTGAAGACTCAGATGAGCCAAAGGGATGTTAGGAAGTATTCTTTAGTTACAAGTGGCATAGTCTGGCAAGTGACATAGACGAGGCTTGATAAAGCTCATGGAGCAGGGGAGAGAGAGAGGACCCAGTAGCGACCAGTGAAGAGGCGGGGCCAGGAGCCATGACTAGGCCCCTTAAACCACAAGTAGGTGTGTACAAGTAGGTAAGCACACACACACACACACACACAAACACACACACACAAACACACACACACACACACACAAACACACACACACACACACACACACACACACACTCAGATACATTAGTGAAGATGAATGAGTGTATCTTCGGAATCCTTACACCGCAAATGCTCAGGTGTTGCTGGCTGAGAAAGCTATTCATGAGGAGCTGGAAGAACTCCGACTTGATGATTCTGCACGTGATGAATATTCTGAAAAGAATTTATGTGTTTTTAGTGTGAGACGCTAAACGGGTTGCTGAAGCTGGTATTCAAGCACTACTGTTATTCCCATGAACATGGCTTTGTGAGTTAGCATTTTAAGTGTTGCTGGGGATTAAGTCAAGACAGATCAAATCTCAAAGCAACTGAATATATTCGTCGTGCAGTTGCTAAAGTTTCCCCTCGTATTATTGAACTTGTTGCCGAAAAAACAGGTTCATTCATCTCATTAGTATTCGTATTTAGTTTTAGTATATTATTTTGACAAGTTTTGAGTACTTTTACTCATTAGTCATGATTACTATATATAACAGATATATGTGGGACAGATATATATATTTTATAAATACACTGAGTTCAAGTTATCAATGTTATCAATATTATATAATCTCTACGCATACAGATTTCAAAGAAAATAATATAAATATCGTATAATTTTGTAAATTTTTGATTCCTAAATTTTAAAGGTACATGGGAACATGTCACAATGCCCAAGGGGTACAAGCTGAAGTCTACCACAGGGTTGGAAACCCCTTTGATAGACTGCAGCTTGGTTGTGAAGCATTCTGAAATTAAAGTAGTCTTACGGCCTGTGAATTTCTGCTGTCACTTAGGTTAAACGGCGTAATAATGAAGACGGATGTTAAGAGATAGCGTGTAATAACACTACGGAAGTAGTGACGGATGTTAAGAGATAGCGAGTAATAACACTACGGAAGCATTGACGGATGTTAAGAGATAGCGTGTAATAACACTACGGAAGCATTGACGGATGTTAAAACGGAAGCAGTGACGGATGTTAAGAGATAGCATGTAATAACACTACAGAAGCAGTGACGGATGTTAAAAGATAGCGTGTAATAACACTACAGAAGCAGTGACGGATGTTAAGAGATAGCGTGTAATAACACTACTAGAAGCAGTGACGGATGTTACGGAAGCAGTGAATGTTAAAAGATAGCGTGTAATAACACTACGGAAGCAGTGACGGATGTTAAGAGATAGCATGTAATAACACTAGAAGCAGTGACGGATGTTAAGAGATAGCGTGTAATAACACTACGGAAGCAGTGACGGATGTTAAAAGATAGCGTGTAATAACACTACGGAAGCAGTGACGGATGTTAAAAGATAGTAATATCATGTAATAACACTACGGAAGCAGTGACGGATGTTAAGAGATGCATGTAATAACAAAACAGAAGCAGTGACGGATGTTAAAAGATAGCGTGTAATAACACTACGGAAGCAGTGACGGATGTTAAAAGATAGCGAGTAATAACACTACGGAAGCAGTGACGGATGTTAAGAGATAGCATGTAATAACACTACGGAAGCAGTGACGGATGTTAAGAGATAGCATGTAATAACACTACAGAAGCAGTGACGGATGTTAAGAGATAGCGTGTAATAACACTACGGAAGCAGTGACGGATGTTAAGAGATAGCGAGATAGTGACGGATGTTAAGAGTGTAATAACACTACAGAAGCAGTGACGGATGTTAAAGAGATAGCGTGTAATAACACTACAGAAGCAGTGACGGATGTTAAGAGATAGCATGTAATAACACTACGGAAGCAGTGACGGATGTTAAGAGATAGCATGTAATAACACTACGGAAGCAGTGACGGATGTTAAAGAGATAGCGTGTAATAACACTATGGAAGCAGTGACGGATGTTAAGAGATAGCGCGTAATAACACTATGGAAGCAGTGACGGATGTTAAGAGATAGCGCGTAATAACACTATGGAAGCAGTGACGGATGTTAAGAGATAGCGCGTAATAACACTATGGAAGCAGTGACGGATGTTAAGAGATAGCATGTAATAACACTACGGAAGCAGTGACGGATGTTAAGAGATAGCGTGTAATAACACTACAGAAGCAGTGACGGATGTTAAGAGATAGCATGTAATAACACTACGGAAGCAGTGACGGATGTTAAAGAGATAGCGTGTAATAACACTACAGAAGCAGTGACGGATGTTAAGAGATAGCATGTAATAACACTACAGAAGCAGTGACGGATGTTAAGATAGCGTGTAATAACACTACAGAAGCAGTGACGGATGTTAAGAGATAGCGTGTAATAACACTACGGAAGCAGTGACGGATGTTAAGAGATAGCATGTAATAACACTACAGAAGCAGTGACGGATGTTAAAAGATAGCGAGTAATAACACTACGGAAGCAGTGACGGATGTTAAGAGATAGCGTGTAATAACACTACAGAAGCAGTGACGGATGTTAAGAGATAGCATGTAATAACACTACAGAAGCAGTGACGGATGTTAAGAGATAGCATGTAATAACACTACAGAAGCAGTGACGGATGTTAAGAGATAGCGTGTAATAACACTACAGAAGCAGTGACGGATGTTAAGAGATAGCGTGTAATAACACTACAGAAGCAGTGACGGATGTTAAGAGATAGCGAGTAATAACACTACGGAAGCAGTGACGGATGTTAAGAGATAGCGTGTAATAACACTACAGAAGCAGTGACGGATGTTAAGAGATAGCATGTAATAACACTACAGAAGCAGTGACGGATGTTAAGAGAAGACGGATGTTAAGAGATAGTGACGGATGTTAAGAGATAGCATGTAATAACACTACAGAAGCAGTGACGGATGTTAAGAGATAGCGTGTAATAACACTACAGAAGCAGTGACGGATGTTAAGAGATAGCATGTAATAACACTACAGAAGCAGTGACGGATGTTAAGAGATAGCATGTAATAACACTACGGAAGCAGTGACGGATGTTAAGAGATAGCATGTAATAACACTACAGAAGCAGTGACGGATGTTAAGAGATAGCATGTAATAACACTACAGAAGCAGTGACGGATGTTAAGAGATAGCGTGTAATAACACTACAGAAGCAGTGACGGATGTTAAGAGATAGCATGTAATAACACTACGGAAGCAGTGACGGATGTTAAAGAGATAGCGTGTAATAACACTACAGAAGCAGTGACGGATGTTAAGAGATAGCATGTAATAACACTACGGAAGCAGTGACGGATGTTAAGAGATAGCGTGTAATAACACTACAGAAGCAGTGACGGATGTTAAGAGATAGCGTGTAATAACACTACAGAAGCAGTGACGGATGTTAAAGAGATAGCGTGTAATAACACTACAGAAGCAGTGACGGATGTTAAGAGATAGCATGTAATAACACTACAGAAGCAGTGACGGATGTTAAGAGATAGCGTGTAATAACACTACAGAAGCAGTGACGGATGTTAAGAGATAGCGTGTAATAACACTACAGAAGCAGTGACGGATGTTAAGAGATAGCGTGTAATAACACTACAGAAGCAGTGACGGATGTTAAGAGATAACGTGTAATAACACTACAGAAGCAGTGACGGATGTTAAGAGATAGCGGATGTTAAGAGATGTAATAACACTACAGAAGCAGTGACGGATGTTAAGAGATAGCGAGTAATAACACTACAGAAGCAGTGACGGATGTTAAGAGATAGCGAGTAATAACACTACGGAAGCGACTTGGTTTCTCTCCATCACGTTGATGGTTATCTAGTCCCTATCTTAGTCAGAATTTATAAATTGGTATAAATGTTTAGAAAATCGACAAGTTGCAATATTTGAGAATCTTCATTCTGGAAACATTTCTCCAGCCTGTGGCTTCTTCAGTCTAATACAGGAAACTCCAGACTGAGGGACTGATTAGCTCACACTTCTCAGCTTCCATCGTTCTTCTCTGTATTGGACTGAAGAAACCACTGGCTGGCGAAACGTTTCCAGAATAAAAATACCTAAATATTGCACAAGTGTCTAATTAATCAGAATTCAGAAAATTTTGCTAAGCCTGGTTGTATTATAAGCCTATATAGGAATAATTTTGCGCCATTTATTTGTTTATATTTATTTGTACATGTCCATACTTTGTAATTTATATATGTATATTTCATTCCGGTAGCTTTTAACATAGGAAACCTGTACGTAAGTAGCCAAGAATAAAATGTTGTATATCTATCCCATCTTCTATATTTTAATAAACACATTATCTCATAATTTTCATCATGAAATTATCTTCATATTTTTTTTAGTATAAATGTGGCAGGGAGGTTGCATGGCAACTGAGATAAAATTACAGCCTCGTCTGAAATTTAATAGTTGGGGAAACTAAAGCAATTGCAATTGGCTAGGTTAGATTAGGTAAGGTTCGTCAGGAAACAGGACAAGTGTTTCCCGACCCGGACTCCTGGCTCATATTTCACCGAGTTTGAATTGACTGACCAAGAACTCTGATGTAGAAAAGTGTGTGTGCTTGGTTTTCCAAGTCAGTAGCTATCCAGCCACAGAGGCGAGTGGGGTGTTATCAGGGGTGTCTGCTAAAGGCCCCAAATTATTTATTTACTGTTATTGGGCATCCTGAGAATTCCTCTTTTAGCCGCACTTATCCGTAATTACGGGAAATAATTTGCAGTGGTTAAACATATTATTATAATCATAACTAAGTGCTAGACCCACAAGGGTCACCGTTTAAATATAACCTCCTTTTGTATAACTGTCTTGTGTAGCCACAAGTATGAATATAGTATTTTATATGATTAATTATAGTTACCCACCTCAGTGGACTTAGATATTCTAAATAAACCCCGAACAATTATACAGTAAAATATTTTATCTAGTTTTCTAAATTATTTTTTAAAAATTAATGAAACATTAAAAAATTAAGAAAAGTAAGCTTAAATGTTATTGTATTGCATATTTCGACAATTTAGAACGGTTTGAAGTATTTTTAGTAAACTTCTTAAACATTAACTCTGATATAAGTCAGTGCTCAGATGAATTGTAATAAAAATATATGCTATGCTAATGTACATAATATTTTGCTTATCACTGAATTAAATTTACTCGTGCTTATGTTTATGTTACTAAGTACAGTAATATTGCTTGTGTTCTGCTGCTGCACATAATATGACTTATGAATAAATTGATATTCGTACCTATGCTACTGTGTCGAACATTATTTCTTGTCCAATGTATAAATGAAGTAAGCAGTGTTTTGAAATATAAAAAGTTAAGTTACTCGCAGGTGACTGGTTTACCATTACTATTCTGATGTCGTTCCTAGGACGTTTAAAATTAAATTCTTTTACACAAGGAGATGCATCAGCACATAACAGAGATTTGAAGGAAGGTGCTAGCGAAATAATTTTTTTTTTATTTTTGGTCAAATTTCAATTAAATTTTCACAATGAAGTAAGCAGCATTTGAAGCATATACACTCTTTATAATGACTTTTTGCCTTAAAAGATAGGAAAAGAATAAATAGTGCCCTATTCGATAGGGCATAAAACTCTCCCTTTTCTAGAAAATTGGATGTACAATGATCTAGTTGACATCAGATGAAAGATAAGGGCGAAAATGCCAATAGATTGCATAATAAAAAATGTTAAAGTTCATTATTTTTTTAAGGATTTTTTGGGGGAAAAAAAATCAGTGAAAACAAAGCGGTAAAAAATATGGCAAATCCCCTTTACATGTTAGTAGAACCATCATTACTCAATAACGTGTGCAAAACAACATGACACTCCTATAAATACTTTTCGGCAAAAATGGTAAAATAATGTCAGTAACTCATGCCCGAGTTATACATATACATATTACGTTTTCTGTAAAACTCTACGGTCTTGGCACGCCACAGTTCACTATGTTTTACACCTCGACACATGTTGACAACACACAGGCGATTGAACTATTATCATCACTCACTGCATTTGAATGGAGTCCTCTGAAAAGTTGCAATGTAGTGTATTTAGAATGAAACAATCATAAAAATCGCAATTTTTGGAGAAAAAAAAGCAAATTGCCATCGGGTCAGTAGGCCTATTGCAGTGGTCCTTCTTTCTTATGTTCTTATGTTCTTATGTCTTTTTGATGAAAGTAAGGAAAAAAATTACATTTTTGGAAAAACATACTTAGAAATATGTTAGAAACAAGCTAATTACATCAACATGTTGCCCAGAATTTTGCACTATTTTTTGCATTTTTTTCCCCATAATTTTTCAATTTTCCTTTTTCATTACTCTTAAAAACATTAGCTCCCTCCTGAAGGTTTATAAACTATAGATGGAGACAGTAAGGGTAAGACAAACAACTACTGGTATAAAGATTGGCAAGTAAGAATATAGGCAATGATATTTAAGAGGTATGGAGCAGATTTATGAAGGTAGTGATAGTGTTCAGCAGAAGTGTGTAGTTACAGGAAAAAGGGTACAGGAGGAAAGAAGACATTAGTGGAATGATGAGGTAAAGAGAGTAGTAAGAGAGAAGTTACCATATGAGAGGTTTTTACAAAGTAGAGGTGATACAAGGAGGGAGGAATACATGTATATGGAGAGTGGTGAAGGAATGTAAGAGAAGAGCATATAACAGAGTGAGTGAGATACTATCAACAGATTTTGCTGAGAATAATAAAAAGTTTTGGAGCCAGATTAATAAGTTAAGAAAGCCTAGGGAACGAATGGATTTGACAGTTAAAAATAGGAGAGGAGAATTATTAGATGTAGAGTTGGAAGTATCCGGAAGACGGAAAGAATATTTTCAGGAACTATTAAATGCTGATGACAATGAGGAAGCTGTGATTTCTTGCACTGGGCAGGGAGGCATAACATCTTGTAGGAGTGATTAAGAGCCACTTGTGAGAGTATGGGAGGTGCGTGAGGCAATGGGAAGAATGAAAGGAGGAAAAGCAGCTGGGAATGATGAAATAAAGACAGGAATGATAAGAGCAGGAGGGGATATAGTTTTGGAATGGTTGTTGCTTTAATTTAATAAATGTATGGAAGAAGAAAAGGTACATAGGGATTGGCAGAAAATTCCTTTGTATAAAGGCAAAGGGGACAAAAAAGATTGGAAAAATTATACAGGAATAAGCCTGTTGATGTATGGAAGAGTTATTATTGAAAGATTTAAAAGTAAGACGGAGAGCAGGATCGTAGATGAACAAGGAGGCTTTAGGAAGGTAGGGGGCGTGTAGACAAGTGTTTACAGTGAAGCATATAGGTGAACAGTATTTAGATAAAATTAAAGAGGTTTTCATTGCATTTATTTATTTGGAAAAGGCATATGACAGAGTGGATAGGGGAGCAATGTGGCAGATGTTGCAAATGAATGGAATAGGTGGTAGGTTACTGAAAGCGGTAAAGAGTTGTTACAAGGATAGTGAGGCTCAGGTTAGAGTATATAGGAGAGAGGGAAATTATTTCCCAGTAAAAGTAGGCCTTAGACAGAGATGCGAGATGTCATCATGGTTGTTCAATATATAGATGGGGCTGTATGAGAAGTGAATGCTCGGGTGTTGGCAAGAGATGTGGGGTTAAAAGATAAAGAATCTAACACAAAGTGGGAGTTGTCAGAGTTGCTCTTTGCTGATGACACTGTGCTATCGGGAGATTCTGAAGAGAAGTTACAAAGGTTTGTGAACGAATTTGGATGGATATGTAAAAAAAGGAAATTAAAAGTGAATGTAGAAATCAGCAAGGTGATGAGAATGACATAAAAAAAATAGGTCATGAAAGATTGGATGTGAGATTGTAGGGAGGGAGTATGGAGGAAGTGAATGTATTCAGATATTTGGGTGTAGACTTGTCAGGAGATGGGTCTATGAAAGACGAGGTGAATCATACAACTGATGAGGGGAAATAGATGAGTGGAGCACTGAAAAGTCTGTGAAGACAAAAGAACGGAAAGAGGGGAATGTATGATAGGAGCACCAACGCTCTTATATAGGTGTGAAACATGGGTGGTAAATGTTGCAACAAGGAGAAAGCTGGAGGCAGTGGAGATGTCGTGTCTGAGGGCAATGTGTGGTGTGAATATAATGCATAGCTTGGAGATTAGAAGATGCGGGTTGTTTATAAGTATTATCTATAGTTCAGAGGAAGGGTTAAAGTGGTTCGGATATTACAGAGAATTAAATAAAATAAATTGACTTAGAAGGCATATAAATGCTGTTAGAAGGAAGGCGGGGTAGAGGTCGTCCTATGAAAGGTTGAAGGGGGAGAATAAAGGACGTTTTGTGTACGAGGGGCTTGGACTTCCAGCAAGCGTGGGTGAGCATGTTAAGAGCGAGTGCAGACTAGCAGTTTTTATGACCTGACGTGCTGTTGGAGTGTGAGCAAAGTAAAGTTTATGAAGGGATTCATCGAAACCAGTTAGCTGGACTTCAATCCTGGAGGTGGGAAGTACAGTGCCTGCACTATGAAGGAGGGTTGTTGATATGTTGCAATTTTTATAACCGTAGTGTCAGTCCGCCTCTGGCTGGACAGTGATAGAGTGAATGATGAAAGTGTTTCTTCTTTTTCGGTTCACCTTGCCTTGGTGGGAAACGGCCAATGTGTTAATAAAAGTAAAATATTAAATCGTGTTTCCATTTCTTAACTTTAATCCAGCATATTATGCTATAGACCCAGAGGGCTCTAACCGAAGATTAATTTTTTGGTGTGTGTATATATCATATACACTGTAGCGGCAACCCCTTCCCACCCTTTCCCTATCTCTCTCAGCCAATCTAGTGGTTGGATTATATTATACTTGCGTAGAGAAGAGATGATCTCCTTAAATATCTTAAGAATTATTGTTTTTCTTGTGAACTGTTGTGGATACAGCAGTTTCTTGGTGCTCCTCTTCTGTTGCTGTGATAGTTGAATTTAGACGTAACCTGCCATCTTAGAAGCAGTTGATACTGCTTTACATGAAGGTCCAGGCATAACTAACTTAAATTTCATGGGCCTTACCTCTTTCACACACACAAAGTTTTAGATGTACTTTAACTACATTATATCGTATGCCCCATGTAGCCTCTAAACTGATTTCACTGGGCACTCTCTTTATCATATGCCCCGGCCACTCTATTTATCGTATGTCTCGAATACACTATTGTATGCCCTGGGCACTCATACTGTATGCCATGGGCACTCTCATATTGCATGCCCTGGGCACTCACATATTGCATGCCCTGGGGCATGCCCTCTCATATTGTATGCCCTGGGCACTCTCATATTATTGCATATTGTATGCCCTGGGCATGCCCTGGGCACTCTCATATTGTATGCCCTGGGCACTCATATTGTATGCCTTGGGCACTCTCATATTGTATGACTTGGGTAGTCTGTCGCAGTATTGGAGATACGCATTTCTCTGCCTTATACATAGTTATATTTGAAATAATCCAAGTAATATTTATTTATTTTAAATACCCTGCCTTACATATTAGATTAAATTGTGTTTTATGTAAAGTTTAATTTATTCCAGGAGTGATGGTAATTTAATTAAATCCCATCAAAATTGATATTGTTCAGAGTAACATCTAAACTATGGGATATTCAAGGGTAAGAAATTGGCAGGAATTGTGTGTATTGTTTTGTTTTGATCCCAGACTGTTGCTGGGAATGACAGACCTCAGGTAACCCGAGTCTGTCACAGACTGTCGACTATGTTGCACATACTGTGGCTTTCTCTGTTCCCCACATTGTGGATATCTGTTCCACACACTGGGTCTCTGTACCACATAGTATGGGGTGTCTGCTCCTCACACCAGAGGTATTTCTTTAACACAATGTGGGCATCTGTTCCACACACTGTGGGGCCTGTTACATAGCTGGTCTCTATTAAATACTCTATGGATTTCTGTTTCACATACGACGGGGTTTCTGTTACACACGTTTTGGGTCACTGTTACATTGTATGTCTCTGCTTCACATACTGAAGGTCTATGTTTCACACTGTTGGTTTGTTTCAAACTCTGCGCATCTCTGTTACACAGTGGGGTCTCTGTTTCGCACACTGTGGGTTCAGTTCCTCACGCTGTGGGTTCTGTTCCTCACACTGTGGGTTCTGTTCGTCAAACCGTTAGTCTTAATTAAGTGAATATTTTATAATTAAAATCAAGGAGATGTGCTGAAATCGTAGGATTCAAACAGCACTTAGAGAAAGTGAAGTATTTAAGTTTGATCCAGCAATGTAGAGATCAGCTCAGGTTCCCTCAGGCAAAACCTCTACAACAACGCCAGTTCAAGGGAAAGAATCAAGACAACGCCACCACTGAACACTTGTCGCTGCCTATGCCATGACGAGTATCACTTTTCAGGTTAGAGGCAAATCTGGATGTCCCATTAAACCTGCACCACGGTACAGCGCTGAATGATTATATTATTGCATCGTATACCGACGTTTGGTGAACCTCTCTCTAGGTTGACTGTTGAGTGTGTGGACCCATCCATGCCTTGGACACGTTAACGAGATTTTGTTGAGCATTATGTATTGTTCTAGTAGATACCCTGAAGCAGTACTCTTATGGTGGATCACTGTGAGATCCATAATAAGAGCTATGGTGATATTTTTTTATGAAAGGGGTGCCTTGGAAGATTCAATACGACTAGGGCTCAAGTTTCAAAACAAAGATATTCTTGAAGTTCTGGTCAAGTTTAGGATGCCAACTGATGTAACTTTTCCATTTACTATCCGAAAGCCAAGGCGCTCTTGAGATTTTCCACCACTTATGTTGAGAGCATATTCTTTCTACAATAAGCAGGCAATTAGGGAAAATGCAAGAGTTACTTGGTTATGGTCATACCATTAGAGGGCCGCTTGTCCTTCTATAAAAAAGTACTGGACCAGCACTAACAGAATTTAGGTTCTCTCGCCCGATGTAGGAAGTCTTTGGGATAAACTTTGTCAGGTCCATAATCTGACTGCAGCTATCTATAAACAGACAGCATGAAGGGCCAATGTAACAGTCAATCCTGCAATGATCCTATTTGGTTGACAACGTGAGCCTTATCCAGCAACCAGCGCATTGCAGTATGCTGCTCCCTTGGTTTATGGGTTCGTAAAAGATCAAGGTAAAGTTAACTACAACTAGTAAGTGTATGTATAAGTGTGACAGTAGTAATAAGTGTGACAGTAACAAGTGTGAGAGTAACAAGTGTGACAGTAACAATTGTGACAGTAGTAACAAGTGTGACAGTAGTAACAAGTGTGACAGTAGTAACAAGTGTGACAGTAGTAACAAGTGTGACAGTAGTAACAAGTGTGACAGTAACAAGTGTGCCAATAGTAACTAGTGTGACAGTAGAAACAAGTGTGACAGTAGTAACAAGTGTGACAGTAACAAGTGTGACAGTAGTAACAAGTGTGACAGTAGTAACAAGTGAGACAGTAGCAGCAAATGTGACAAAAGCAAGTGTGACGGTAGTAACAAGTGTGACAGAAGCAAGTGTGACAGAAGTAACAAGTGTGACAGATACAAGTGTGACAGTAGTAACAAGTGTGACAGAAGTAACAAGTGTGACAAATGTAACAAGTGTGACAGAGGTAACAAGTGTGACAGAGGTAATAAGTGTGACAGAAATAACAAGTATGACAGATGTAACAAGTGTGACAGATGTAACAAGTGTGACAGAGGTAACAAGTGTGACAGAGGTAACAAGTGTGACAGAAGTAACAAGTGTGACAGATGTAACAAGTGTGACAGATGTAACAAGTGTGGCAGAAGTAACAAGTGTGACAGAAGTAACAAGTGTGACAGAGGTAACAAGTGTGACAGAGGTAACAAGTGTGACAGATGTAACAAGTGTGACAGAAGTAACAAGTGTGACAGATGTAACAAGTGTGACAGATGTAACAAGTGTGACAGATGTAACAAGTGTGACAGATGTAACAAGTGTGACAGATGTAACAAGTGTGACAGAGGTAACAAGTGTGACAGATGTAACAAGTGTGACAGATGTAACAAGTGTGACAGAGGTAACAAGTGTGACAGAGGTAACAAGTGTGACAGAGGTAATAAGTAACAAGTGTGACAGAAGTAACAAGTGTGACAGAGGTAACAAGTGTGACAGAGTAACAAGTGTGACAGATGTAACAAGTGTGACAGAGTAACAAGTGTGACAGATGTAACAAGTGTGATAGAGGTAACAAGTGTGACAGATGTAACAAGTGTGACAGAGGTAACAAGTGTGACAGAGTGTGACAGATGTGTAACAAGTGTGACAGATGTAACAAGTACAAGTGTGACAGATGTAACAAGTGTGACAGATGTAACAAGTGTGACAGATGTAACAAGTGTGACAGATGTAACAAGTGATGACAGATGTAACAAGTGTGACAGATGTAACAAGTGTGACAGATGTAACAAGTGTGACAGATGTAACAAGTGTGACAGACAGATGTTACAAGTGTGACAGATGTAACAAGTGTGACAGATGTAACAAGTGTGACAGATGTAACAAGTGTGACAGATGTAACAAGTGTGACAGATGTAACAAGTGTGACAGATGTAACAAGTGTGACAGATGTAACAAGTGTGACAGATGTAACAAGTGTGACAGAGGTAACAAGTGTGACAGAGGTAACAAGTGTGACAGATGTAACAAGTGTGACAGATGTAACAAGTGTGACAGATGTAACAAGTGTGACAGATGTAACAAGTGTGACAGATGTAACAAGTGTGACAGATGTAACAAGTGTGACAGAGGTAACAAGTGTGACAGAGGTAACAAGTGTGACAGAGGTAACAAGTGCGACAGAGGTAACAAGTGTGACAGATGTAACAAGTGTGACAGATGTAACAAGTGTGACAGACGTAACACGTGTGACAGATACAAGTGTGACAGTAGTAACAAGTGTGACAGAGGTAACAAGGGTGACAAAGGTAACAAGTGTGACAGATGTAATAAGTGTGAGAGAGATAACAAGTGTGAGAGAGGTAACAAGGGTGACAGATGTAACAAGTGTGACAGAGGTTACAAGTGTGACAGAGGTAACAAGTGTGACAGATGTAACAAGTGTGACAGATGTAACAAGTGTGACAGATGTAACAAGCGTGACAGAGTTCACAAGTGTGACAGATGTAACAAGTGTGACAGATGTAACAAGTGTGACAGATGTAACAAGTGTGACAGATGTAACAAGTGTGACAGATGTAACAAGTGTGACAGATGTAACAAGTGTGACAGATGTAACAAGTGTGACACTAGCTGCTCAGTCAAATTATGTTCCAAATAGGGAAATCAGATCAAACAAAAATGATCCTAAATGGATGAACAATAGATTAAAATATCTGATTGGTCAAAAGAGAGGCATATATAGGCAAATCAAAAGAGGAGAGGGGAAATTGAGAAATCGATATATTCAGTTAAAGAGAGAAATAAAAAAAGGAATTAGAAAAGCAAAAAGAGATTATGAGGTTAAAGTTGCAAGAGAATCGAAGACTAACCCAAAAGGATTCTTTCAGGTATACAGAAGTAAGATAAGGGACAAGATAGGCCCACTCAAAAGTTCCTCGGGTCAGCTCACTGACAGTGATAAGGAAATGTGTAGAATTTTTGACACATACTTCCTCTCAGTTTTTACACAGGAGGATACCAGCGATATTCCAGTAATGATAAATTATGTAGAACAGGACGATAATAAACTGTGCACTATTAGGGTCACAAGTGACATGGTCCTTAGGCAAATAGATAAATTAAAACCTAACAAATCAACAGGCCCTGATGAACTGTATGCAAGGGTTCTAAAGGAATGTAAAGAGGAGCTTAGCACACCTTTGGCTAATCTTTTCAACATATCACTACAAACTGGCATGGTGCCAGATAAGTGGAAAATGGCAAATGTGATACCTATTTTCAAAACAGGTGACAGGTCCTTAGCTTCGAACTATAGACCAATAAGCCTAACCTCCATAGTGGGAAAATTTATGGAATCAATAATTGCCGAGGCAGTTCGTAGCCACCTTGAAAAGCATAAATTAATCAACGAATCTCAGCATGGTTATACAAAGGGGCGTTCCTGCCTTACGAATTTATTAACTTTTTTCACTAAGGTATTTGAGGAGGTAGATCATGGTAATGAATATGATATTGTGTATATGGACTTCAGTAAGGCTTTTGACAGGGTCCCACATCAGAGACTATTGAGGAAAATTAAAGCACATGGAATAGGAGGAGAAATTTTTTCCTGGATAGAGGCATGGTTGACAAATAGGCAGCAGAGAGTTTGCATAAATGGGGAGAAATCAGAGTGGGGAAGCGTCACGAGCGGTGTTCCACAGGGGTCAGTGTTGGGCCCCCTGCTGTTCACAATCTATATAAACGACATAGATGAGGGCATAAAGAGCGACATCGGCAAGTTTGCCGATGACACCAAAATAGGCCGTCGAATTCATTCTGACGAGGACATTCGAGCACTCCAGGAAGATTTGAATAGACTGATGCAGTGGTCGGAGAAGTGGCAGATGCAGTTTAATATAGACAAATGCAAAGTTCTAAATGTTGGACAGGACAATAACCATGCCACATATAAACTAAATAATGTAGATCTTAATATTACGGATTGCGAAAAAGATTTAGGAGTTCTGGTTAGCAGTAATCTGAAACCAAGACAACAGTGCATAAGTGTTCGCAATAAAGCTAATAGAATCCTTGGCTTCATATCAAGAAGCATAAATAATAGGAGTCCTCAGGTTGTTCTTCAACTCTATACATCCTTGGTTAGGCCTCATTTAGATTATGCTGCACAGTTTTGGTCATCGTATTACAGAATGGATATAAATTCTCTGGAAAATGTACAAAGGAGGATGACAAAGTTGATCCCATGTATCAGAAACCTTCCCTATGAGGATAGACTAAGGGCCCTGAAACTGCACTCTCTAGAAAGACGTAGAATTAGGGGGGATATGATTGAGGTGTATAAATAGAAGACAGGAATAAATAAAGGGGATGTAAATAGTGTGCTGAAAATATCTAGCCTAGACAGGACTCGCAGCAATGGTTTTAAGTTGGAAAAATTCAGATTCAGGAAGGATATAGGAAAGTACTGGTTTGGAGTTGTGGATGAGTGGAACAAACTCCCAAGTACCGTTATAGAGGCCAGAACGTTGTGTAGCTTTAAAAATAGGTTGGATAAATACATGAGTAGATGTGGGTGGGTGTGAGTTAGACCTGATAGCTTGTGCTACCAGGTCGGTTGCCGTGTTCCTCCCTTAAGTCAATGTGACCTGACCTGACTAGGTTGGGTGCATTGGCTTAAGCCGGTAGGAGACTTGGACCTGCCTCGCATGGGCCAGTAGGCCCTCTGCAGTGTTCCTTCGTTATGTTCTTATGTAACAAGTGTGACAGATGTAACAAGTGTGACAGCAGTAACAAGTGTGACAGAAACAAGTGTGACAGTAGTAACAAGTGTGACAGCAGTAACAAGTGTGCCAATAGTAACAAGTGTTACAGTAGAAACAAGTGTGACAGTAGTAACAAGTGTGACAGTAGTAACATGTGTGACAGCAGTCACAAGTGTGACAGTAACAAGTGTGCCAATAGTAACTAGTGTGACAGTAGAAACAAGTGTGACAGTAGTAACAAGTGTGCCAATAGTAACTAGTGTGACAATAGAAACGAGTGTGACAGTAGTAACAAGTGTGCCATTAGTATCAAGTGTGACAGTAGAAACAAGTGTGACAGTAGTAACAAGTGTGCCAATAGTAACTAATGTGACAGTAGAAACAAGTGTGACAGTAGTAACAAATGTGTCAATAGTAACTAGTGTGACAGTAGAAACAAGTGACAGTAGTAACAAGTGTGCCAATAGTAACAAGTGTGACAGTAGAAACAAGTGTGACAGTAGTAACAAGCGTGACAGTAGTAACAAGTGTGACAGCAGCAACAAGTGTGACAAAAACAAGTGTGACAGTAGAAACAAATGTGACAGAAGTAACAAGTGTGACAGAAGTAACACGTGTGACAGATACAAGTGTGACAGTAGTAACAAGTGTGACAGAGGTAACAAGGGTGACAGATGTAATAAGTGTGACAGAGGTAACAAGGGTGACAGATGTAATAAGCGTGACAGAGGTAACAAGTGCGACAGAGGTAACAAGTGTGACAGATGTAACAAGTGTGACAGATGTAACAAGTGTGACAGTAGTAACAAGTGTGACCTTAGTAACAAGTGTGACAGTAATAACAAATGTGACTAGTAACAAGTGTGACAGAAACAAGTGTGGCAGAAACAAGTGTGACAGTAGTAACAAGTGTTACAGAAACAAGTGTAACAGCAGTAACAAGAGTGACAGCAGTAAAAAGTCCGACAGCAGTAACAAGTGTGACAGAAACAAGTGTGACAGTAGCAATAAGTGTGACAGTAGTAAAGAGTCTGACAGTAACAAGATTGAAAGTAGTAACAACTGTGACAGTAGTAACAAGTGTGACAGTAACAAGTGTGACAGCAGAAACAAGTGTGACAGAAGTTGCAAGTGTGCCAATAGTATGCAGTGTGACAGTAGAAGCAAGTATGACAGTAGTAACAAGTGTGCCAATAGTAACTAGTGTGACAGTAGAAACAAGTGTGACAGTAGTAACAAGTGTGACAGTACTAACATGTGTGACAGCAGTAACACGTGTGACAGTAACAAGTGTGACAATAGAAACAAGTGTGACAGTAGAAACAAATGTGCCAATAGTAACTAGTGTTACAGTAGAAATAAGTGTGACAGTAGTAAAAAGTGTGCCAATAGTAACAAGTGTGACAGTAGAAACAAGTGCGACAGTAGTAACAAGTGTGCCAACAGTAACTAGTGTGACAGTAGAAACAAGTGTGACAGTAGTAACAAGTGTGACAGTAGTAACAAGTGTGCCAATAGTAACTAGTGTGACAGTAGAAACAAGTGTGACAGTAGTAACAAGTGTGCCAATAGTAACAAGTGTGACAGTAGAAACAAGTGTGGCAGTAGAAACAAGTGTGACAGTAGTAACAAGTGTGACAGTAGTAACAAGTGTGACAAAAGAAACAAGTGTGACAGAAACAAGTGTGAGAGATGTAACAAGTGTGACAGATGTAACAAGTGTGACAGTAGTAACAAGTGTGACAGAAACAAGTGTGACCTTAGTAACAAGTGTGACAGAAGTAACAAATGTGACTGTACTAGCAATTGTGACAGAAATAAGTGTGGTAGAAACAAGTGTGACAGTAGTAACAAGTGTGACAAAAACAAGTGTGACAGTAGCAATAAGTGCGACAGTAGTAATAAGTGTGACAGTAACAAGAATGACAGCAGTAACAAGTGTGACAGTAGTAACAAGTGTGACAGTAACAAGTGTGACAGAAGTAACAAGTGTGCCAATAGTAACTAGTGTGACAGTAGAAACAAGTGTAACAGTAGTAACAAGTGTGCCAATAGTAACTAGTGTGACAGTAGAAATAAGTGTGACAGTAATAACAAGTGTGACAGTAGTAACAAGTGGGACATTAGCACCAAGAGTGGCAGTAGTAACAAGTGTGCCAATAGTAACAAGTGTGACAGTAGAAACAAGTGTGACAGTAGTAAGTGTGACAGTAGTAACATGTGTGACAGCAGTAACAAGTGTGACAGTAACAAGTGTGACAGTAGAAACAAGTGTGACAGTAGTAACAAGTGTGACAGTAGTAACAAGTGTGCCAATAGTAACTTGTGTGACCGTAGAAACAAGTGTGCCAATAGTAACTAGTGTGACAGTTTAAACAAGTGTGACGGTAGTAACAAGTGTGCCAATAGCAACTAGTGTGTAAGAAGTAACAAGTGTGACAGTAGTAACAAGTGTGCCAATAGTAACTTGTGTGACCGTAGTAACAAGTGTGCCAATAGTAACTGGTGTGTAAGAAGTAACAAGTGTGACAGTAGTAACAAGTGTGCCAATAGTAACAAGTGTGACAGTAGAAACAAGTGTGACAGTAGTAACATGTGTGCCAATAGTAACTAGTGTGACAGTAGTAACAAGTGTGACAGTAGTACCAAGTGTGCCAATAGTAACTAGTGTGACAGTAGTAACAAGTGTGACAGTAATACCAAGTGTGCCAATAGTAACAAGTGTGAAAGTAGAAACAAGTGTGACAGTAGAAACAAGTGTGACAGTAGTAACAAGTGTGACAGTAGTAACAAGTGTGACAGAAGTAACAAGTGTGACAGAAGTAACACGTGTGACAGAAGTAACACGTGTGACAGAAGTAACAAGTGCGACAAATTTAACAAGTGTGACAGTGGTAACAAGGATGACAAAGGTAACAAGTGAGACAGATGTAATCAGCGTGAGAGAGGTAACAAGTGTGAGAGAGGTAACAAGTGTGACAGAAGTAACAAGTGTGACATAGGTAACAAGTGTGACAGAGGTAACAAGTGTGACAGAGGTAACAAGAGTGACATAGGTAACAAGAGTGACAGAGGTAACAAGTGTGACAGAGGTAACAAGAGTGACAGAAGTAATAAGAGTGACAGAGGTAACATGTGTGACAGAGGTAACAAAAGTGACAGAGGTAACAAGTGTGACAGAGGTAACAAGAGCGACAGAAGTAACAAGTGTGACAAAAGTCACAAGAGTGACAGAGGTAACAAGTGTGGCAGAGGTAACAAGTGTGACAGAGATAACAAGTGTGACAGAGGTAACAAGAGTGATAGAGGTAACAAGAGTGATAGAGGTAACAAGTGTGACAGGGGTAACAAGAGTGACAGAGGTAACAAATGTGACAGAGTTAACAAATGTGACAAGTTAACAAGTGTGACAGAGGTAACAAGTGTGACAGAGGTAACAAGTGTGAGAGAAGCAACAAGAGTGACAGAGGTAACAATGTGACAGAGGTAGCAAGTGTGTAAGAGGTAGCAAGTGTGATAGAGGTAACAAGTGTGACAGAGGTAACAAGTGTGACAGAGGTAACAAGTGTGACAGAAGTAACAAGTGTGACAGAGGTAACTGGAGTGACAGAGGAAACAAGTATGGCAGAGGTAACAAGTGTTACAGAGGTAACAAGTGTGGCAGAGGTAACAAGTGTGACAGAGGTAACAAGTGTGACAGAAGTATCAAGTGTGACAGATGTAACAAGTGTGACAGAAGTAACAAATGTGACAGAAATAAAAGTGTGAAAAAGGTAACAAGTGTGACAGAGGTAACAAGAGTGACAGAGGTAGCAATTGTGACAGATGTAACAAGTGTGACAGAGGTAACAAGTGTGACAGAGGTAACAAGTGTGACAGAGGTAACAAGTGTGACAGAGATAAAAAGTGTGAAAGAGGTAACAAGTGTGACAGAGGAAAAAAGAGTGACAGAGGTAAAAAGTGTGACAGAGGTAACAAGAGTGACACAGGTAACAAGTGTGACAGAGGTAACAATTGTGAGAGAAGTAACAAGAGTGACAGAGGTAACAATGTGACAGAGGTAACAAGAGTGACAGAGGTAACAAGTGTGACAGAGGTAACAAGTGTGACAGAGGTAACAAGTGAGACAGAGGTAACAAGTGAGACAGAGGTAACAAGTGTGACAGGTAACAATAGTGACAGAGGTAACAAGTGTGACAGAGGTAACAATTGTGAGAGAAGTAACAAGAGTGACATAGGTAACAATGTGATAGAGGTAACAAGAGTGACAGAGGTAGGAAGTGTGATAGAGGTAAGAAGTGTGAAAAAGGTAACAAGAGTGACAGAGGTAGCAAGTGTGATAGAGGTAACAAGTGTGACAGAGGTAACAAGTATGACAGAGGTAACAAGTGTAACAGAGGTAGCTAGTGTGACAGAGGTAACAAGTGTGACAGAGGTAACTAGTGTGACAGAGGTAACAAATGTGACAGAGGTAACAAGAGTGACAGAGGAAACAAGTATCGCAGAGGTAACAAGTGTTACAGAGGTAACAAGTGTGGCAGAGGTAACAAGTGAGACAGAGGTAACAAGTGTGACAGAAGTAACAAGTGTGACAGATGTAACAAGTGTGACAGAAGTAACAAATGTGACAGAAATAAAAAGTGTGAAAGAGGTAACAAGTGTGACAGAGGTAACAAGAGTGACAGAGGTAACAATTGTGACAGAAGTAACAAGCGTGACAGATGTAACAAGTGTGACAGAAGTAACAAATGTGACAGAAATAAAAAGTGTGAAAGAGGTAACAAGTGTGACAGAGGTAACAAGTGTGACAGAGGTAACAAGTTTGACAGAGGAAACAAGTGTGACAGAGATAAAAAGTGTGAAAGAGGTAACAAGTGTGACAGAGGTAAAAAGAGTGACAGAGGTAACAAGTGTGACAGAGGTAACAAGAGTGACAGAGGTAACAAGTGTGACAGAGGTAACAATGTGACAGAGGTAACATATGTGACAGAGGTAAAAAGAGTGACAGAGGTAACAATTGTGACAGAGGTAACAAGTGAGAGAGGTAACAAGTGTGACAGGTAACAAGAGTGACAGAGGTAACAAATGTGACAGAGGTAACAAGTGTGACAGAGGTAACAAGAGTGACAGAGGTAACAATGTGACAGAGGTAACAAGAGTGACAGAGGTAGCAAGTGTGAAAGAGGTAAGAAGTGTGACAGAGGCAACAAGTATGACAAAGGTAACAAGTGTGACAGAGGTAACTAGTGTGACAGAGGTAACAAGTGTGACACAGGTAACAAGAGTGACGGAGGTAACAAGAGTGACGGAGGTAACAAGTGTTACAGAGGTAACAAATGTGACAGGTAACAAGTGTGACAGAGGCAACAAGTGTGACAGAGGTAACAAGAGTGACATATTTAACAAGTGTGATAGAGGTAACAAGAGTGACTGAGGTAACAAGTGAGACAGAGGTAAAAAGTGTGACAGAGGTAACAAGTATGTCAGAGGTAACAAGTGTGACAGAGGTAACAAGAGTGACAGAAGTAACAAGTGTGACAGAGGTAACAAGAGTGACAGAGGTAACAAGAGAGACAAAGGTAACAAGTATGACAGAGGTAACAAATGTGCCAGAGGTAACAAGTGTGACAGAGGTAACAAGTGTGACAGAGGTAACAAATGTGACAGAGGTAACAAGTGTGACAGAGGTAACAAGTGTGACAGAATTAATAAGTGTGCCAGAGGTAACAAGTGTGACAGAGGTAACAAGTGTGACAGATGTAACAAGGATGACAGAGGTAACAAGTGTGACAGAGGTAACAAGTGTGACAGAAGTAACAATTATGACAGAGGTAACAAGAGGGACAGAGGTAACAAGTGTGACAAAGGTAACAAGTGTGACAGAGGTAACAAGAGTGAGACGCAACAAGTGTGACAGAGGTAACTAGTGTGACAGAGGTAACAAGTGTGACAGAGGTAACAAGTGTGACAGAGGTAACAAGAGTGACAGAGGTAACAAGTGTGACAGAGGTAATAAGTGTGCCAGAGGTAACAAGTGTGACAGAGGTAACAAGAGTGACAGAGGTAACAAGAGTGACAGAGGTAAGAAGTGTGACAGAGATAACAAGTGTGACAGAGGTAACAAGTGTGACAGAGTTAACAAGAGTGACAGAGGTAACAAGTGTGGCAGAGGTAACAAGTGTGACAGAGGAAACAAGTGTGAGAGAAGTAACAAGAGAGAGGTAATAAGTGTGACAGAGGTAACAAGAGCGACAGAAGTAACAAGTGTGACAGAGGTAACAAGAGCGACAGAAGTAACAAGTGTGACAGAGGTAACAAGTGTGGCAGAGGTAACAAGTGTGACAGAGGTAACAAGTGTGACAGGGGTAACAAGAGTGACAGAGGTAACAAATGTGACAGAGTTAACAAATGTGACAGAGGTAACAAGTGTGGCAGAGATAACAATGTGACAGAGGTAACAAGAGAGACAGAGGTAACAATGTGACAAAGGTAACAAGAGTGACAGAGGTAGCAAGTGTGATAGAGGTAACAAGTGTGACAGAGGTAACAAGTATGACAGAGGTAACAAGTGTGACAGAGGTAACAAGTGTGGCAGAGGTAACAAGTGTGGCAGAGGTAACAAGTGTGGCAGAGGTAACAAGTGTGGCAGAGGTAACAAGTGTGACAGAAGTAACAAGTGTGACAGATGTAACAAGTGTGACAGAGGTAACAAATGCAACAGATAAAAAGTGTGAAAGAGGTAACAAGTGTGACAGAGGTAACAAGAGTGACAGAGATAACAATTGTGACAGATGTAATAAGTGTGACAGAGGTAACAAGTGTGACAGAGGTAACAAGTGTGACAGAGGTAACAAGTGTGAAAGAGGTAACAGGAGTGACAGAGGTAACAATGTGACAGAGGTAACAAGTGTGAAAGAGGTAACAGGAGTGACAGAGGTAACAATGTGACAGAGGTAACATATGTGACAGAGGTAAAAAGAGTGACAGAGGTAACAAGTGTGACAGAGGTAACAAGTGTGACAGAGGTAACAAGTGAGACAGAGGTAACAAGTGAGGCAGAGGTAACAAGTGAGACAGGTAACAAGAGTGACAGAGGTAACAAGTGTGACAGGGGTAACAAGAGTGAGAGGTAACAAATGTGACAGAGTTAACAAATATGAGAGAGGTAACAAGTGTGACAGTGGTAACAATTGTGAGAGAAGTAACAAGTGAGACAGAGGTAACAAGTGAGGCAGAGGTAACAAGTGAGACAGGTAACAAGAGTGACAGAGGTAACAAGTGTGACAGGGGTAACAAGAGTGAGAGGTAACAAATGTGACAGAGTTAACAAATATGACAGAGGTAACAAGTGTGACAGAGGTAACAAGTGTGACAGAGGTAACAAGTGTGACAGAGGTAACAAGTGAGACAGAGGTAACAAGTGAGGCAGAGGTAACAGGTGAGACAGGTAACAAGAGTGACAGAGGTAACAAGTGTGACAGGGGTAACAAGAGTGAGAGGTAACAAATGTGACAGAGTTAACAAATATGACAGAGGTAACTATGTGACAGAGGTAACAAGAGTGACAGAGGTAGCAAGTGTGACAGAGGTAAGAAGTGTGACAGAGGTAAGAAGTGTGGCAGAGGTAACAAGTGTGACAGAGGTAACAAGTGTGAGAGAAGTAACAAGAGAGAGGTAATAAGTGTGACAGAGGTAACAAGAGCGACAGAAGTAGCAAGTGTGACAGAGGTAACAAGAGCGACAGAAGTAACAAGTGTGACAGAGGTAACAAGTGTGGCAGAGGTAACAAGTGTGACAGAGGTAACAAGTGTGACAGGGGTAACAAGAGTGACAGAGGTAACAAATGTGACAGAGTTAACAAATGTGACAGAGGTAACAAGTGTGGCAGAGGTAACAATGTGACAGAGGTAACAAGAGTGACAGAGGTAACAATGTGACAAAGGTAACAAGAGTGACAGAGGTAGCAAGTGTGATAGAGGTAACAAGTGTGACAGAGGTAACAAGTATGACAGAGGTAACAAGTGTGACAGAGGTAACAAGTGTGGCAGAGGTAACAAGTGTGGCAGAGGTAACAAGTGTGGCAGAGGTAACAAGTGTGGCAGAGGTAACAAGTGTGGCAGAGGTAACAAGTGTGACAGATGTAACAAGTGTGAAAGAGGTAACAAATGTAACAGATAAAAAGTGTGAAAGAGGTAACAAGTGTGACAGAGGTAACAAGAGTGACAGAGGTAACAATTTTGACAGATGTAACAGGTGTGACAGAGGTAACAAGTGTGACAGAGGTAACAAGTGTGAAAGAGGTAACAAGAGTGACAGAGGTAACAATGTGACAGAGGTAACATATGTGACAGAGGTAAAAAGAGTGACAGAGGTAACAAGTGTGACAGAGGTAACAAGTGAGACAGAGGTAACAAGTGAGACAGAGGTAACAAGTGAGACAGGTAACAAGAGTGACAGAGGTAACAAGTGTGACAGGGGTAACAAGAGTGAAAGGTAACAAATGTGACAGAGTTAACAAATATGACAGAGGTAACAAGTGTGACAGAGGTAACAATTGTGAGAGAAGTAACAAGAGTGACAGAGGTAACAATGTGACAGAGGTAACAAGAGTGACAGAGGTAGCAAGTGTGACAGAGGTAAGAAGTGTGATAGAGGCAACAAGTGTGACAGAGGTAACAAGAGTGACATATGTAACAAGTGTGATAGAGGTAACAAGAGTGACTGAGGTAACAAGTGAGACAGAGGTAAAAAGTGTGACAGAGGTAACAAGTATGTCAGAGGTAACAAGTGTGACAGAAGTAACAAGTGTGACAGAGGTAACAAGAGTGACAGAGGTAACAAGATAGACAAAGGTAACAAGTGTGACAGAGGTAACAAGTGTGACAGAGGTAACAAGTGTGACAGATGTAACAAGGATGACAGAGGTAACAAGTGTGACAGAGGTAACAAATGTGACAGAAGTAACAAGTGTGACAGAGGTAACAAGTGTGACAGAGGTAACAAGAGTGACAGAGGTAACAAGAGTGACAGAGGTAACAAGAGTGACAGAGGTAACAAGAGTGACAGAGGTAACAAGAGTGACAGAGGTAACAAGTGTGACAGAGGTAACAAGAGTGACAGAGGTAAAAAGAGTGACAGAGGTAACAAGTGTGACAGAGGTAACAAGAGTGAGAGAGGTAACAAGTGTGACAGAGGTAACAAGTGTGACAGAGGTAACAAGTGTGACAGAGGTAACAAGAGTGACACAGGTAACAAGTGTGACAGAGGTAACATATGTGACAGAGGTAACAAGTGTGACAGAGGTAACAAGTGTGACATAGGTAACAAGTGTGACGGAGGTAACAAGTGTGACAGAGGTAACAAGTGTGACAGAGGTAACAAGTGTGACAGAGGTAACAAGTGTGACAGAGGTAACAAGTGTGACAGGGGTAACAAGAGTGACAGAGGTAACAAATGTGACAGTTAACAAATGTGACAGAGGTAACAAGTGTGACAGAGGTAACAAGAGTGACAGAGGTAACAATGTGACAGAGGTAACAAGAGTGACAGAGGTAGCAAGTGTGATAGAGGTAACAAGTGTGACGGAAGTAACAAGCATGACAGAGGTAACAAGGACAGAGGTAACAAGTGTGACAAAGGTAACAAGTGTGACAGAGGTAACAAGAGTGAGACGTAACAAGTGTGACAGAGGTATCTAGTGTGACAGAGGTAACAAGTGTGACAGAGGTAACAAGTGTGACAGAGGTAACAAGTGTGGCAGAGATAACAAGTGTGATAGAGGTAACTAGTGTGACAGAGGTAACAAGTGTGGCAGAGATAACAAGTGTGGCAGAGGTAACAAGTGTGACAGAGGTAACAAGTGTGACAGAGGTAACAAGTGTGACAAAAGTTACTCAGAAAATTACCATAAGAAGTTTATAAAACATATTCAGAGAATTATTTTTCAACTACATGTAACGTACTTAACACAAGTGTCATAATTACAAACTTGGTAAGTCCTGTCGTGTGCCCTGGGTGCTCTGTGTGCAATGGGTGCTCTGTCGTGTGCCTTGGGTGCTCTGTCGTGTGCCCTGGGTGCTCTGTCGTGTGCCTTGGGTGCTCTGTCGTGTGCCCTGGGTGCTATGTGTGCCTTGGGTGCTCTGTCGTGTGCCCTGGGTGCTATGTGTGCCCTGGGTGCTCTGTGTGCCCTGGGTGCTCTGTGTGCCCTGGGTGCTCTGTCGTGTGCCCTGGGTGCTCTGTGTGCCCTGGGTGCTCTGTGTGCCTTGGGTGCTCTCTGTTGCCCTGGGTGCTCTGTGTGCCCTGGGTGCTCTGTCGTGCGCCCTGGGTGCTCTGTCGTGTGCCCTGGGTGCTCTGTGTGCCCTTGGTGCTCTGTCGTGTGCCCTGGGTGCTCTGTCGTGTGGCTTGGGTGCTCTGTGTGCCCTGGGTGCTCTGTCGTGTGCCCTGGGTGTTCTGTCGTGTGCCCTGGGTGCTCTGTCGTGTGCCGTGGGTGCTCCGGGTGCCCTGGGTGCTCTGTCGTGTGCCTTGGGTGCTCTGTGTGCCCTGGGTGCTCTGTCGTGTGCCTTGGGTGCTCTGTCGTGTGCTTTGGGTGCTCTGTGTGCCGTGGGTGCTCTGTCGTGTACCCTGGGTGCCCTGTTTGCTCTGTCGTGTGCCCTGGGTGCTCTGTGCCCTGGGTGATCTGTCGTGTGCCCTGGGTGCTCTGTCGTGTGCCTTGGGTGCTCTGTATGCCCTGGGTGCTCTGTCGTGTACCTTGGATGCTCTATGTGCCCTGGGTGCTCTGTCGTGTGCCCTGGGTGCTCTGTCGTGTGCCTTGGGTGCTCTGTTTGCCTTGGGTGCTCTGTTGTGTGCCCTGGGTGCTCTGTCGTGTGCCCTGGGTGCTCTGACGTGTGTCATGGGTGCTCTGTGTGCCATGGGTGCTCTGTCGTGTGCCTTGGGTGCTGTGTGTGTCTTGGGTGCTCTGTCGTGTGCCTTGGGTGCTCTGTGTGCCCTGGGTGCTCTGTCGTGTGCCTTGGGTGCTCTGTGTGCCCTGGGTGCTCTGTCGTGTGCCTTGTGTGCTCTATGTGCCCTGGGTGCTCTGTCGTGTGCCCTGGGGGGTTTTGTAGTATGCCCTGGGCGCTCTATCGTGTGCCCCGGGGGTTTTGTCGTATACCCTAGGCGCTCTGTCGTGTGCCCTGGGGGGTTTTGTCGTATACCCTGGGCGCTCTATCGTGTGCATTGGGGGGTTTTGTCGTATACCCTGGGCGCTCTGTCGTGTGTCCTGGGGGTTTTGTCGTATACCCTGGGAGCTCTGTCGTGTACCCTGGGGGGTTTTGCCGTATACCCTGGGGACTCTGTTGTGTGTCCTGGGGGCTCTGTCGTGTGCCCTGGGGCTCTGTCGATTGCACTGGGGGCTCTGTCGTGTGCCCTGGGAGCTCTGTCGTGTGTCCTGGGAGCTCTGTCGTGTGCCCTGGGGGCTCTGTGTGCCCTGGGGGCTCTGTCGCTTTCCCTGGGGGCTGTGTCGTGTTCCGAAGCGGCTTTGTCGTGTACCCTGGGGGCTTTGTCGTGTGCCCTGAGTGCTCTATTGTATGCCCTGAGTGCTCTCTATCATATGTCCTTGGTGCACTGTTTATCGTATGCTCTGGGTGTTTTCGCCCACCATGAGGCAAGCAAACTCAGCATGCGTTTGTGTCCTTGGCTAGTGCAGTGTTGTTATTGATCAATACCACTCGCTCGTGGTCACAATAATATATATATATATATATATATATATATATATATATATATATATATATATATATATATATATATATATATATATATATATATATATATATATATATATTAAATATATATATATGTCCCTCATCTATGTCGTTTACGTAAATTGTGAACAACAACGGGCCCAACACTGACCCCTGAGGAACACCGCTTGTGACGTGCCCCCATTCTGATTTCTCCTCATTTATGCAAACTCTCTGTTGTCTATTTGTCAGCCATGCCTCTACCCAGGAAAAAATTTCTCCTCCTATGCCGTGTGCCTTAAATTTCCTCAATAGCCTCTGGTGTGGAACTCTATCGAAAGCCTTACTGAAGTCCATATACACAATATCATATTCATTACCATGATCTACCTCCTCAAACACCTTAGTGAAAAAAGTTAGTAAATTCATGCTGGTTGACGTTTTCTTAAGAGTCTTGCGGTTTCTAATATGTAAATCTCTTCCCATCCACTGCATGAAATTTAGCCCACCAGCTTGTCTTTTTTTTTTTTTTTTCATTCTTTTCTTTCGTCCAGCGAGGAAGTATTTACTTATTTTCTCGGGTTACCTTCTATGTTGGCCTGCAGCCTGTAACTTGTGTTACTAGTTATGTTCTATCAAATGTGTTAAAGCACACTGAACAAACAAATCATCATCTGAATAATTAAAAATTCCAACTGGTGCTTGTCACTTAACTACAACTTTGTGGTGTTCCAATACCATTCACTACAGCAACTAATTATTGGAGGTCAATAATTCCTACCTGGGTAATAGCCTCAAATCTTGTCATTCTCTTCTGATTTTTTTTGTCCCGCCTTGTCTGCCATTACCTGGTACTCCAGCGAAGTCGACAACGCATCATCAAACCATTTTAGCCAAACATTTAAATTTAAGGCGGTATTTCCACCACGGATAAATTTAAATATTTACTTACACAATAACCAAGATTATCTCAATAACAAAACTTCGTGTCCGTCCTAGCTTTCCACGACTGTAATTTGCTTATTAGTCACTAGCATGAAGAATAGCTTATTGTGTAAAACGTGCATAATAATATGCAGTCATTATGTACTTTTTTCCAAAACCCAACCAAACCTATCATAACCTAGACCAGTCATAAAACTCTCTGTATGGTTAGGCTGTGTAACATTAGGTAAGATTATTAACAAATAATAAGCACTAGGATACAAATTTGCGAGTATGACAACGTTTGATGGAACCCACCTAAGTAGAAGACAAGAACAAAAATACAGAAATGGTGAAGAGGTTAGTAGAGGAGACAAAGACCAGGTTAAGTAATAAGTTTCCTGAAGTTTAGTGCATTTGATAATGTAATGAGAAAGGAGGACAGTTACAGAGAACCAGGAATCGACTAAGATTCATGTTTGGAATGTGATTCTTCAACAAGATGGCGTCTATGAAGGCTAGAAACGTAAAGGAGTTTTGGCAGAGGACCAGTTAATAGAATTACAAAAATATGAGTAACAAAAAAGAGAATTGCAAGTGTCAGCAAGGCACTAGCAATGCTGATACCGACCAGATGTGGAAAATAACACTTATGCAGCTCTCCTGCTGTACTCCGTTTTTATTCGTATAGACTACCTCCATTATCACTGCTATTATTTCTTCGTTAATACAACACACTGCACACCACCAACACAATATCCTCGTTTTTTATCGCTCAATTCCCCTGCTCCCTCTTGCATATATTCTGCCTCCTCCCCTTAACTTTTCGTCACAGGCATCAGACATTCTATGAGCCTCCTTTGTGACTCGTGCTGCAACCCCTTGTGCCAAGAATCTCTCAAAAGAATTAGAGCTTTGGGAGCTGAAAGCCTTATACCAGGGAGAACACCAGTCCTGGTATACCAGAGATTTAAGGCAGCGGTTCGTTTGTTTAGTATAAGATGAATCGAGTCAGCTGGTATTATACGTCTGTGTGATGGTGGTGTCTCCACCCATATTATCCTTTCAGTGACTTTCCATGACTGTGTCCTCTTTCTTCCTCAGAAAACAATACTCGATGAATAGAAACCTGGCAAACCTCAAATTCAACGACTAATACATTCCAAGAAGTAAGGAACTGCACCAAGCCCAGGAGCTTAACACCAACTGCTAATAAAATTGTGATCAATAGAAAATTCGCTGTGCTGGACAAACTAGAGTTGGAAGGTCGTGATATTGTTCCACAGAGGAAACCAGAATTAATCAACCCAGAATGATATAATTTCCTGGAATGATTGATGTTATTTGATGTGGGGATATATGGGGACACGCTTAGGAACAAATAATAGTGAGACGAAGGTCAAAGGATGACTTTGAAAAACCAAGTGAAATATTTTTATAGCCGAAAATGTGATGGACTGTACAGCATACAACAGAAATTTTTCAAAAATGATGATAAATAAAAAAAAATATATACATTCCTTTAATTATTTATTTATTTGTTTTATTTATATATCGAAACATCAATTATTGACTAGTTTGGGAGTTTACTCTATCATCAGACACTGTACAAAATCATAGAAGATCAATTATAAAGAACCTGATCTTAACATATGCTAAACATTATGTTATTATAAGTATTAAGGAAAGATAAAAAATAAAAAGTAGGAATAGAGTAAGCTACTTTATTTCTAGTTATATAATTTTATTTTCTTAATTTTTAAGATACTGGAACAAAGTAGAACTCATCTGTCCGTATTTCATAGTTGTCTTGTGTTCCAGCATCCTACCTGGAAACTGACGCCAGGTCTTGTGTTCCAGCATCCTACGTGGAAACTGACGCCAGGTCTTGTGTTCCAGCATCCTACCTGGAAACTGACGCCAGGTCTTGTGTTCCAGCATCCTACGTGGAAACTGACGCCAGGTCTTGTGTTCCAGCATCCTACGTGGAAACTGACGCCAGGTCTTGTGTTCCAGCATCCTACGTGGAAACTGACGCCAGGTCTTGTGTTCCAGCATCCTACGTGGAAACTGACGCCAGGTCTTGTGTTCCAGCATCCTACGTGGAAACTGACGCCAGGTCTTGTGTTCCAGCATCCTACGTGGAAACTGACGCCAGGTCTTGTGTTCCAGCATCCTACGTGGAAACTGACGCCAGGTCTTGTGTTCCAGCATCCTACGTGGAAACTGACGCCAGGTCTTGTGTTCCAGCATCCTACGTGGAAACTGACGCCAGGTCTTGTGTTCCAGCATCCTACGTGGAAACTGACGCCAGGTCTTGTGTTCCAGCATCCTACGTGGAAACTGACGCCAGGTCTTGTGTTCCAGCATCCTACGTGGAAACTGACGCCAGGTCTTGTGTTCCAGCATCCTACGTGGAAACTGACGCCAGGTCTTGTGTTCCAGCATCCTACGTGGAAACTGACGCCAGGTCTTGTGTTCCAGCATCCTACGTGGAAACTGACGCCAGGTCTTGTGTTCCAGCATCCTACGTGGAAACTGACGCCAGGTCTTGTGTTCCAGCATCCTACGTGGAAACTGACGCCAGGTCTTGTGTTCCAGCATCCTACGTGGAAACTGACGCCAGGTCTTGTGTTCCAGCATCCTACGTGGAAACTGACGCCAGGTCTTGTGTTCCAGCATCCTACGTGGAAACTGACGCCAGGTCTTGTGTTCCAGCATCCTACGTGGAAACTGACGCCAGGTCTTGTGTTCCAGCATCCTACGTGGAAACTGACGCCAGGTCTTGTGTTCCAGCATCCTACGTGGAAACTGACGCCAGGTCTTGTGTTCCAGCATCCTACGTGGAAACTGACGCCAGGTCTTGTGTTCCAGCATCCTACGTGGAAACTGACGCCAGGTCTTGTGTTCCAGCATCCTACGTGGAAACTGACGCCAGGTCTTGTGTTCCAGCATCCTACGTGGAAACTGACGCCAGGTCTTGTGTTCCAGCATCCTACGTGGAAACTGACGCCAGGTCTTGTGTTCCAGCATCCTACGTGGAAACTGACGCCAGGTCTTGTGTTCCAGCATTCTACGTGGAAACTGACGCCAGGTCTTGTGTTCCAGCATCCTACGTGGAAACTGACGCCAGGTCTTGTGTTCCAGCATCCTACGTGGAAACTGACGCCAGGTCTTGTGTTCCAGCATCCTACGTGGAAACTGACGCCAGGTCTTGTGTTCCAGCATCCTACGTGGAAACTGACGCCAGGTCTTGTGTTCCAGCATCCTACGTGGAAACTGACGCCAGGTCTTGTGTTCCAGCATCCTACGTGGAAACTGACGCCAGGTCTTGTGTTCCAGCATCCTACGTGGAAACTGACGCCAGGTCTTGTGTTCCAGCATCCTACGTGGAAACTGACGCCAGGTCTTGTGTTCCAGCATCCTACGTGGAAACTGACGCCAGGTCTTGTGTTCCAGCATCCTACGTGGAAACTGACGCCAGGTCTTGTGTTCCAGCATCCTACGTGGAAACTGACGCCAGGTCTTGTGTTCCAGCATCCTTCGTGGAAACTGACGCCAGGTCTTGTGTTCCAGCATCCTACGTGGAAACTGACGCCAGGTCTTGTGTTCCAGCATCCTACGTGGAAACTGACGCCAGGTCTTGTGTTCCAGCATCCTACGTGGAAACTGACGCCAGGTCTTGTGTTCCAGCATCCTACGTGGAAACTGACGCCAGGTCTTGTGTTCCAGCATCCTACGTGGTAACTGACGCCAGGTCTTGTGTTCCAGCATCCTACGTGGAAACTGACGCCAGGTCTTGTGTTCCAGCATCTTCTACGTGGAAACTGACGCCAGGTCTTGTGTTCCAGCATCCTACGTGGAAACTGACGCCAGGTCTTGTGTTCCAGCATCCTACGTGGAAACTGACGCCAGGTCTTGTGTTCCAGCATCCTACGTGGAAACTGACGCCAGGTCTTGTGTTCCAGCATCCTACGTGGAAACTGACGCCAGGTCTTGTGTTCCAGCATCCTACGTGGAAACTGACGCCAGGTCTTGTGTTCCAGCATCCTACGTGGAAACTGACGCCAGGTCTTGTGTTCCAGCATCCTACGTGGAAACTGACGCCAGGTCTTGTGTTCCAACATCCTACGTGGAAACTGACGCCAGGTCTTGTGTTCCAGCATCCTACGTGGAAACTGACGCCAGGTCTTGTGTTCCAGCATCCTACGTGGAAACTGACGCCAGGTCTTGTGTTCCAGCATCCTACGTGGAAACTGACGCCAGGTCTTGTGTTCCAGCATCCTACGTGGAAACTGACGCCAGGTCTTGTGTTCCAGCATCCTACGTGGAAACTGACGCCAGGTCTTGTGTTCCAGCATCCTACGTGGAAACTGACGCCAGGTCTTGTGTTCCAGCATCCTACGTGGAAACTGACGCCAGGTCTTGTGTTCCAGCATCCTACGTGGAAACTGACGCCAGGTCTTGTGTTCCAGCATCCTACGTGGAAACTGACGCCAGGTCTTGTGTTCCAGCATCCTACGTGGAAACTGACGCCAGGTCTTGTGTTCCAGCATCCTACGTGGAAACTGACGCCAGGTCTTGTGTTCCAGCATCCTACGTGGAAACTGACGCCAGGTCTTGTGTTCCAGCATCCTACGTGGAAACTGACGCCAGGTCTTGTGTTCCAGCATCCTACGTGGAAACTGACGCCAGGTCTTGTGTTCCAGCATCCTACGTGGAAACTGACGCCAGGTCTTGTGTTCCAGCATCCTACGTGGAAACTGACGCCAGGTCTTGTGTTCCAGCATCCTACGTGGAAACTGACGCCAGGTCTTGTGTTCCAGCATCCTACGTGGAAACTGACGCCAGGTCTTGTGTTCCAACATCCTACGTGGAAACTGACGCCAGGTCTTGTGTTCCAGCATCCTACGTGGAAACTGACGCCAGGTCTTGTGTTCCAGCATCCTACGTGGAAACTGACGCCAGGTCTTGTGTTCCAACATCCTACGTGGAAACTGACGCCAGGTCTTGTGTTCCAGCATCCTACGTGGAAACTGACGCCAGGTCTTGTGTTCCAGCATCCTACGTGGAAACTGACGCCAGGTCTTGTGTTCCAGCATCCTACGTGGAAACTGACGCCAGGTCTTGTGTTCCAGCATCCTACGTGGAAACTGACGCCAGGTCTTGTGTTCCAGCATCCTACGTGGAAACTGACGCCAGGTCTTGTGTTCCAGCATCCTACGTGGAAACTGACGCCAGGTCATGTGTTCCAGCATACTACGTGGAAACTGACGCCAGGTCTTGTGTTCCAGCATCCTACGTGGAAACTGACGCCAGGTCTTGTGTTCCAGCACGTGGAAACTGACGCCAGGTCTTGTGTTCCAGCATCCTACGTGGAAACTGACGCCAGGTCTTGTGTTCCAGCATCCTACGTGGTAACTGACGCCAGGTCTTGTGTTCCAGCATCCTACGTGGAAACTGACGCCAGGTCTTGTGTTCCAGCATCCTACGTGGAAACTGACGCCAGGTCTTGTGTTCCAGCATCCTACGTGGAAACTGACGCCAGGTCTTGTGTTCCAGCATCCTACGTGGAAACTGACGCCAGGTCTTGTGTTCCAGCATCCTACGTGGAAACTGACGCCAGGTCTTGTGTTCCAGCATCCTACGTGGAAACTGACGCCAGGTCTTGTGTTCCAGCATCCTACGTGGAAACTGACGCCAGGTCTTGTGTTCCAGCATCCTACGTGGAAACTGACGCCAGGTCTTGTGTTCCAGCATCCTACGTGGAAACTGACGCCAGGTCTTGTGTTCCAGCATCCTACGTGGAAACTGACGCCAGGTCTTGTGTTCCAGCATCCTACGTGGAAACTGACGCCAGGTCTTGTGTTCCAGCATCCTACGTGGAAACTGACGCCAGGTCTTGTGTTCCAGCATCCTACGTGGAAACTGACGCCAGGTCTTGTGTTCCAGCATCCTACGTGGAAACTGACGCCAGGTCTTGTGTTCCAGCATCCTACGTGGAAACTGACGCCAGGTCTTGTGTTCCAACATCCTACGTGGAAACTGACGCCAGGTCTTGTGTTCCAGCATCCTACGTGGAAACTGACGCCAGGTCTTGTGTTCCAGCATCCTACGTGGAAACTGACGCCAGGTCTTGTGTTCCAGCATCCTACGTGGAAACTGACGCCAGGTCTTGTGTTCCAGCATCCTACGTGGAAACTGACGCCAGGTCTTGTGTTCCAGCATCCTACGTGGAAACTGACGCCAGGTCTTGTGTTCCAGCATCCTACGTGGAAACTGACGCCAGGTCTTGTGTTCCAGCATCCTACGTGGAAACTGACGCCAGGTCTTGTGTTCCAGCATCCTACGTGGTAACTGACGCCAGGTCTTGTGTTCCAGCATCCTACGTGGAAACTGACGCCAGGTCTTGTGTTCCAGCATCCTACGTGGAAACTGACGCCAGGTCTTGTGTTCCAGCATCCTACGTGGAAACTGACGCCAGGTCTTGTGTTCCAGCATCCTACGTGGAAACTGACGCCAGGTCTTGTGTTCCAGCATCCTACGTGGAAACTGACGCCAGGTCTTGTGTTCCAGCATCCTACGTGGAAACTGACGCCAGGTCTTGTGTTCCAGCATCCTACGTGGAAACTGACGCCAGGTCTTGTGTTCCAGCATCCTACGTGGAAACTGACGCCAGGTCTTGTGTTCCAGCATCCTACGTGGAAACTGACGCCAGGTCTTGTGTTCCAGCATCCTACGTGGAAACTGACGCCAGGTCTTGTGTTCCAGCATCCTACGTGGAAACTGACGCCAGGTCTTGTGTTCCAACATCCTACGTGGAAACTGACGCCAGGTCTTGTGTTCCAGCATCCTACGTGGAAACTGACGCCAGGTCTTGTGTTCCAGCATCCTACGTGGAAACTGACGCCAGGTCTTGTGTTCCAGCATCCTACGTGGAAACTGACGCCAGGTCTTGTGTTCCAGCATCCTACGTGGAAACTGACGCCAGGTCTTGTGTTCCAGCATCCTACGTGGAAACTGACGCCAGGTCTTGTGTTCCAGCATCCTACGTGGAAACTGACGCCAGGTCTTGTGTTCCAGCATCCTACGTGGAAACTGACGCCAGGTCTTGTGTTCCAGCATCCTACGTGGAAACTGACGCCAGGTCTTGTGTTCCAGCATCCTACGTGGAAACTGACGCCAGGTCTTGTGTTCCAGCATCCTACGTGGAAACTGACGCCAGGTCTTGTGTTCCAGCATCCTACGTGGAAACTGACGCCAGGTCTTGTGTTCCAGCATCCTACGTGGAAACTGACGCCAGGTCTTGTGTTCCAGCATCCTACGTGGAAACTGACGCCAGGTCTTGTGTTCCAGCATCCTACGTGGAAACTGACGCCAGGTCTTGTGTTCCAGCATCCTACGTGGAAACTGACGCCAGGTCTTGTGTTCCAGCATCCTACGTGGAAACTGACGCCAGGTCTTGTGTTCCAGCATCCTACGTGGAAACTGACGCCAGGTCTTGTGTTCCAGCATCCTACGTGGAAACTGACGCCAGGTCTTGTGTTCCAGCATCCTACGTGGAAACTGACGCCAGGTCTTGTGTTCCAGCATCCTACGTGGAAACTGACGCCAGGTCTTGTGTTCCAGCATCCTACGTGGAAACTGACGCCAGGTCTTGTGTTCCAGCATCCTACGTGGAAACTGACGCCAGGTCTTGTGTTCCAGCATCCTACGTGGAAACTGACGCCAGGTCTTGTGTTCCAACATCCTACGTGGAAACTGACGCCAGGTCTTGTGTTCCAGCATCCTACGTGGAAACTGACGCCAGGTCTTGTGTTCCAGCATCCTACGTGGAAACTGACGCCAGGTCTTGTGTTCCAGCATCCTACGTGGAAACTGACGCCAGGTCTTGTGTTCCAGCATCCTACGTGGAAACTGACGCCAGGTCTTGTGTTCCAGCATCCTACGTGGAAACTGACGCCAGGTCTTGTGTTCCAGCATTCTACGTGGAAACTGACGCCAGGTCTTGTGTTCCAGCATCCTACGTGGAAACTGACGCCAGGTCTTGTGTTCCAGCATCCTACGTGGAAACTGACGCCAGGTCTTGTGTTCCAGCATCCTACGTGGAAACTGACGCCAGGTCTTGTGTTCCAGCATCCTACGTGGAAACTGACGCCAGGTCTTGTGTTCCAGCATCCTACGTGGAAACTGACGCCAGGTCTTGTGTTCCAGCATCCTACGTGGAAACTGACGCCAGGTCTTGTGTTCCAGCATCCTACGTGGAAACTGACGCCAGGTCTTGTGTTCCAGCATCCTACGTGGTAACTGACGCCAGGTCTTGTGTTCCAGCATCCTACGTGGAAACTGACGCCAGGTCTTGTGTTCCAGCATCCTACGTGGAAACTGACGCGAGGGCTGGTGTTCCAGCATCCTACGTGGAAACTGACGTCCAGGTCTTGTGTTCCAGCCTCCTACGTGGAAACTGACGCCAGGTCTTGTGTTCCAGCATCCTACGTGGAAACTGACGCCAGGTCTTGTGTTCCAGCATCCTACGTGGAAACTGACGCCAGGTCTTGTGTTCCAGCATCCTACGTGGAAACTGACGCCAGGTCTTGTGTTCCAGCATCCTACGTGGAAACTGACGCCAGGTCTTGTGTTCCAGCATCCTACGTGGAAACTGACGCCAGGTCTTGTGTTCCAGCATCCTACGTGGAAACTGACGCCAGGTCTTGTGTTCCAGCATCCTACGTGGAAACTGACGCCAGGTCTTGTGTTCCAGCATCCTACGTGGAAACTGACGCCAGGTCTTGTGTTCCAACATCCTACGTGGAAACTGACGCCAGGTCTTGTGTTCCAGCATCCTACGTGGAAACTGACGCCAGGTCTTGTGTTCCAGCATCCTACGTGGAAACTGACGCCAGGTCTTGTGAAACTCCAGCATCCTACGTGGAAACTGACGCCAGGTCTTGTGTCCCAGCATCCTACGTGGAAACTGACGCCAGGTCTTGTGTTCCAGCATCCTACGTGGAAACTGACGCCAGGTCTTGTGTTCCAGCATCCTACGTGGAAACTGACGCCAGGTCTTGTGTTCCAGCATCCTACGTGGAAACTGACGCCAGGTCTTGTGTTCCAGCATCCTACGTGGAAACTGACGCCAGGTCTTGTGTTCCAGCATCCTACGTGGAAACTGACGCCAGGTCTTGTGTTCCAGCATCCTACGTGGAAACTGACGCCAGGTCTTGTGTTCCAACATCCTACGTGGAAACTGACGCCAGGTCTTGTGTTCCAGCATCCTACGTGGAAACTGACGCCAGGTCTTGTGTTCCAGCATCCTACGTGGAAACTGACGCCAGGTCTTGTGTTCCAGCATCCTACGTGGAAACTGACGCCAGGTCTTGTGTTCCAGCATCCTACGTGGAAACTGACGCCAGGTCTTGTGTTCCAGCATCCTACGTGGAAACTGACGCCAGGTCTTGTGTTCCAGCATCCTACGTGGAAACTGACGCCAGGTCTTGTGTTCCAGCATCCTACGTGGAAACTGACGCCAGGTCTTGTGTTCCAGCATCCTACGTGGAAACTGACGCCAGGTCTTGTGTTCCAGCATCCTACGTGGAAACTGACGCCAGGTCTTGTGTTCCAGCATCCTACGTGGAAACTGACGCCAGGTCTTGTGTTCCAGCATCCTACGTGGAAACTGACGCCAGGTCTTGTGTTCCAGCATCCTACGTGGAAACTGACGCCAGGTCTTGTGTTCCAGCATCCTACGTGGAAACTGACGCCAGGTCTTGTGTTCCAGCATCCTACGTGGAAACTGACGCCAGGTCTTGTGTTCCAGCATCCTACGTGGAAACTGACGCCAGGTCTTGTGTTCCAGCATCCTACGTGGAAACTGACGCCAGGTCTTGTGTTCCAGCATCCTACGTGGAAACTGACGCCAGGTCTTGTGTTCCAGCATCCTACGTGGAAACTGACGCCAGGTCTTGTGTTCCAGCATCCTACGTGGAAACTGACGCCAGGTCTTGTGTTCCAGCATCCTACGTGGAAACTGACGCCAGGTCTTGTGTTCCAGCATCCTACGTGGAAACTGACGCCAGGTCTTGTGTTCCAGCATTCTACGTGGAAACTGACGGCAGGTCTTGTTCCAACATCCTACGTGGAAACTGACACCAGGTCTTGTGTTCCAACATCCTACGTGGAAGCTGACGCCAGGTCTTGTGTTCCAGCATCCTACGTGGAAACTGACGCCAGGTCTTGTGTTTCAGTATCCTTCGTGGAAACTGACGCCAGGTCTTGTGTTCCAGCATCTTACGTGGAAACTGACGCCAGGTCTTGTGTTCCAGCATCCTACGTGGAAACTGACGCCAGGTCTTGTGTTCCAGCATCCTACGTGGAAACTGACGCCAGGTCTTGTGTTCCAGCATCCTACGTGGAAACTGACGCCAGGTCTTGTGTTCCAGCATCCTACGTGGAAACTGACGCCAGGTCTTGTGTT